>NC_141028.1:7372500-7435000 GCF_052040795.2 Danio rerio
ACATACTTTAGCCCAAAGTACATATTTCTCAGTTCTCAAAAATAGCTCTTGGCACATAATTTAAATGAGCCAGGGTTGGAATAGTTGAGCATATTGTAAAAAACATGCATGCTTCCATTAAGCAGAATTGCTTTTAATGTTAAAGCACAACTCGTCTCTTTGTGTGCTCAAGTATGAACAGTACAGCATACATCGAACACCAGTGAGTGGACAATGGAGGACTCACAATATAGTACATTCATACTGCTTATTCACAAATCCCCCTTTGTTCTGCTTCAAATAAGCAGCTTATGTACATCACTGGTTAAAAATTCTGGAATAATTAGGATTATTTAATATTTTTTAAAACACCAAGGCTGTGTTTATTACATTAAAAATACAATTAAAACTGTAATAGTCTGAAATAATTTTACCACAGGCGCTATAACTAGCACTGAGTCAAAAACAAAAAACTCATTCAAGATATCAATCCTGAGCATAGTTTTTACCAGCAGATGACGCTCTATGCTGATTTTTGACAGCAGATGGCTCTCTAAGCTAGTGTTTTTACCAGCAGATGACGCTCTATGCTAGTTTTAACAGCAGATGGCTCTTTAAGCTAGTGTTTTTACCAGCAGATGACACTCTATGCTAGTTTTAACAGCAGATGGCCCACTAAGCTAGTGTTTTTACCAGCAGATTACACTCTATGCTAGTTTTAACAGCAGATGGCCCTCTAAGCTAGTGTTTTTACCAGCAGATGACGCTCTATGCTAGTTTTTAACTGCAGATGACACTCTAAGCTAGTGTTTTTACCAGCAGATGACGCTCTATGCTAGTTTTTAACTGCAGATGACACTCTAAGCTAGTGTTTTTACCAGCAGATGATGCTCTATGCTAGTTTTTAACAGCAGATGGCCCACTAAGCTAGTGTTTTTACCAGCAGATTACACTCTATGCTAGTTTTAACAGCAGATGGCCCTCTAAGCTAGTGTTTTTACCAGCAGATGACGCTCTATGCTAGTTTTTAACTGCAGATGACACTCTAAGCTAGTGTTTTTACCAGCAGATGATGCTCTATGCTAGTTTTTAACAGCAGATGGCCCTCTAAGCTAGTGTTTTTACCAGCAGATGACGCTCTATGCTAGTTTTTAACAGCAGATGGCACTCTAGGCTAGTGTTTTTACTAGCAGATGACACTCTATGCTAGTTTTAACAGCAGATGGCCCACTAAGCTAGTGTTTTTTCCAGCAGATGATGCTCTATGCTAGTTTTTAACAGCAGATGGCACTCTAAGCTAGTGTTTTACCAGCAGATGACGCTCTATGCTACTTTTTAACAGGAGATGGCACTCTAGGCTAGTGTTTTTACCAGCAGATGGCGCTCTATGTTGTTTTTAACAGCAGATGGCACTCTAGGCTAGTGTTTTTACCAGCAGATGGCTCTCTATGCTATTTTCTAACAGCAGATGACACTCTAGGCTCGTTTTTAAGAGGAGCTGGTGCTCTATGCTAGTGTTTAAATAACAGAAAATAGCGCTTTAGGCCGTTTTTACCAGCAGATGACACTCTATGCTAGTTTTAAAGAATTGCTTTGAATGTCAAAGCACAACTCGTCTCTTTGTATGCTCAAGTATGAACAGTACTGCATACATGAAACACCAGCGAGTGGACAATGAAGGACTCACAATATAGTACATTCATACTGCTTATTCACAAAACCCCCTTTATTCTGCTTCAAATAAACAGCACCATTGCATTTAGTCATGTTTTGTGCAGCTAAAAAACTTCTGCAAACCTCCCACCACATGAGTCGGACTAAAGGCAAGATGTTTCATAAATAATGCACAAGTGCTTTTTAAATATAAAAGGTCTGTGCTGTGTTCATTGGTTTGAGGCCGTCTGTAATATATTGCCGGGGTCTGTGTGCGCGTTGGTTATTTCATGAGAGGTCGAAGTGAATTTCCCCCCCTTTCCATTGCTGAATAAATGAGCGTCTCCCACCCTCGATCCACCCCGAAGTGAATTCCCCCTCCGGCCCACCTAACGCCTGCAATCATTTCACCAAGAGAGCCTTTGAAATATAGTTGCACCATAACAATAACAGCCACCAAGAGCGGCTTAATGAAATATTTATCAGGGATTTGTGGATTGAGGCTATTTTAATTACCATTCGCTAAAGAGGCATCTCTGTAGATTTATGAAATGGCTGCGTCTTGCCAGTCAGCGTTTGTCATTCGTGTTTGTGTGTGTGCGTGTGTCAGGGTTGTGCAACATTCAGGACTCAGAGAAATGCTTTTTAAATCAATTCAGTTGGAGGCAGAAAAGCACAACTGAATCTGAATGCACACCACTGGTCAAAATTCTGGAATAATTAGGATTATTTATTATTTTTTTAAACACCAAGGCTGTGTTTATTACATTAAAAAAATACAATTAAAACGGTAAAAGTCTGAAATAGTTTTACCAGAGGCGCTATAACTAGTGCTGTGGCAAAAACAAAAACTCATTCAAGATATCAATCCTGAGCATGGTTTTCACCAGCAGATGATGCTCTATGCTAGTTTTTAACAGCAGATGGCACTCTAGGCTAGTGTTTTTACCAGCAGATGACACTCTATGCTAGTTTTAACAGCAGATGGCACTCTAGGCTAGTGTTTTTAACAGCAGATGACGCTCTTTGCTAGTTTTTAACAGCAGATGGTTCTCTAGGCTAGTGTTTTTACCAGCAGATGGAGTTCTATACTAGTTTTTAACAGCAGATGACACTCTAGACTAGTGTTTTTACCAGCAGATGACGCCCTATGCTAGTTTTTAACAGCAGATGGCACTCTAGGCTAGTGTTTTTACCAGCAGATGACGCACTATGCTAGTTTTTAACAGCAGATGGCTCTCTAGGCTAGTGTTTTTACCAGCAAATGGCATTCTATACTAGTTTTTAACAGCAGATTACACTCTAGGCTAGTGTTTTTACCAGCAGATGATGCTCTATGCTAGTTTTTAACAGCAGATGGCTCTCTAGGCTAGTGTTTTTACCAGCAGATGGCATTCTATACTAGTTTTTAACAGCAGATGACACTCTAGACTTGTGTTTTTACCAGCAGATGACGCCCTATGCTAGTTTTTAACAGCATATGGCACTCTAGGCTAGTGTTTTTACCAGCAGATGACGCTCTATGCTAGTTTTTAACAGCAGATGGCTCTCTAGGCTAGTGTTTTTACCAGCAGATGATGCTCTATGCTAGTTTTTAACAGCAGATGGCTCTCTAGGCTAGTGTTTTTACCAGCAGATGGCGTTCTATACTAGTTTTTAACAGCAGATGACACTCTAGACTAGTGTTTTTACCAGCAGATGATGCCCTATGCTAGTTTTTAACAGCAGATGGCACTCCAGGCTAGTGTTTTTACCAGCAGATGACGCTCTATGCTAGTTTTTAACAGCAGATGGCTCTCTAGGCTAGTGTTTTTACCAGCAGATGGCCCTCTATGCTAGTTTTTAACAGCAGATGACACTCTAGGCTAGTGTTTTTGCCAGCAGACGGCGCTCTGTGCTAGTTTCGACCAGCAGATGGCACTCTAAGCTAGTGTTTTACCAGCAGATGATGCTCTATGCTAGTTTTTAACAGCAGATGGCACTCTAAGCTAGTGTTTTTCCAGCAGATGATGCTCTATGCTAGTTTTTAACAGCAGATGGCTCTCTAGGCTAGTGTTTTTACCAGCAGATGAAGCTCTATGCTAGTTTTTAACAGCAGATGGCTCTCTAGGCTAGTGTTTTTACCAGCAGATGGCCCTCTATGCTAGTTTTTAACAGCAGATGACACTCTAGGCTAGTGTTTTTACCAGCAGACGGCGCTCTGTGGTAGTGTTTTACCAGCAGATGATGCTCTATGCTAGTGTTTAACAGCAGATGGCACTCTAAGCTAGTGTTTTTACCAACAGATGGCGATCTATGCTAGTTTTTAACAGCAGGTGGCACTCTAGGTTCGTTTTTAACAGAAGCTGGTGCTCTATGCTAGTGTTTAAATAACAGAAAATTATGCTCTAGGCCTGTTTTTTACAGCCGATGGTATGCTAGTCTTCAACAGAAAATTACATTCTTTGTTAGTTTCAAACAGCACATGGCGCTCTAGGTTCATTTTTAATAGCAGATGGCACTCTATGCTATTTTTTAAGATGGTGCTCTATGCTAGTTTTTAACAGCAGATGGTGCTCTAGGCTACTTTTTATCAGACAATGGTTCTCTAGGGTAGTTTTTAACAGCAGGGAACGATCTATGCTAGTTTTTATTAGCATATAGCATTTTAGGCTCTAGGTTTTTCCAGCAGATGGCGCTCTATGCTAGTTTTTTACACCGGATGGTGCTCTATCCTTGTTTTTTAACAGCAGATGGCACTCTAGACTAGTTTTAATAGCAGATGGCTTTCTATGCTAGTGTTTAACTAAGTAACAGCAGATGGCACTGAAGGTTAGTGTTTAACTAACAACTTATGGCACTCTAGGCTAGTTTTTAACAGCAGATAGCTCCTTATGCTAGTTTTTAACAGGAGAAGGCACTCTAGACTAGTTTTGTAACTAACTGCAGATGGTGCTCTAAGCTTGTTTTTAACAGCAAATGACGCTCTATGCTAGGTTTTATCTAACAGCGGATGGCGCAGTAGGCTCTAAGTTTTTAATAGATGTTGCTTTATGTTAGTTTTTAACAGCAGAGAGCGTTCTCTGCTAGTTTTTAACAGATGGTGCTCTAGGCTTGTTTTTAACAGCAGATAGCGCTTTATGCTAGTTTTTAACACCAGATGTTGCTCTAGGCTTGTTTTTAACAGCAGATAGAGCTCTATGCTAGTTTTTAACACCAGATGTTGTTCTAGGCTTGTTTTTAACAGCAGATGGAGCTCTATGCTAGTTTTTAACAGCAGATGTTGCTCTAGGCTTGTTTTTAACAGAAGATGACATTCTAGGCTCTGGGCTTTTAACAGCAGAGAGCAACAACTGCTGTTATAAAACTAGCATAGAGCAACAAAATGCTAGTTTTTAACAGATGGTGCTCTAGGCTTGTTTTTAACAGCAGATAGCGCTCTATGCTAGTTTTTCACAGCATATGTTGCTCTATGCTTGTTTTTAACATCAGATCCCTGCTGAAAAATCCAGCTTAAACCAGCCTAAGCTGGTTGGCTGGTTTTAGCTGGTTGACCAGGCTGGTTTTAGAGGGGTTGTGGCCACTTCCAGGCTGGTTTCCAGCCATTTCCAGCCTGGTCTTAGCTGGTCAGGGTGGGAGATGACCAGCTAAAACCAGCTTGACCAGCCTAGCCAAGCTGGGAGCCCGGCCAAAACCAGCTATATCCAGCTTACACCAGGCTGGTTAAGCTGGTTTTAGCTGGATTTGGCTGGTCATTTTCCAGCCTGACCAGCTAAGACCAGGCTGGAAATGGCTGGGAACCAGCCTGGAAATGGCCAAAACCCCTCTAAAACTAGCCTGGTTGACCAGCTAAAACCAGCCAACCAGCCTAGGCTGATTTAAGCTGGATTTTTCAGCAGGGATGGCACTCTATGCTAGTTTTTAAGACCAGATGTTGCTCTAGGCTTGTTTTTAACAGCAGATGGAGCTCTATGCTAGTTTTTAACAGCATATGTTGCTCTAGGCTTGTTTTTAACAGCAGATGGCGCTCTATGCTAGTTTTTAACACCAGATGTTGCTCTTGGCTTGTTTTTAACAGAAGATGACATTCTAGGCTCTGGGTTTTTAACAGCATTTGTTGCTCTATGTTAGTTTTTAACAGACGAGAGCAACAACTGCTGTTATAAAACTAGCATATAGCAACAAAATGCTAGTTTTGTGGTGCTCTAGGCTAGTTTTTAAAGAGAAGATTGCGCTCTAGGCTCTGGGTTTTTTAACAGCAGATGTCATTCTATGCTAGTTTTTTAACAGCAGTGCTTTAAGCTAGTTTTTACCAGCAGATGGCGCACTAGGCTCTAGGTTTTTAACAGCAGATGTCGCTCTATGCTAGTTTTTAACAGCAGAGCACGCTCTGGGCTATTTTTTTAACAGCAGATGACACTAGACTTGTTTCTAACAGCAAATGATGACCTGGTGCTTAACTAGCAGCAGACTGTGCTCTTTGCTAGTATTTAACAGCAGATGTTGCTCTAGGCTAGTTTTTAACAGAAGATGGAGCTCTTGGGTAGGTTTTAATAGCAGATGTTGGTTTAGGCTAGTTTTTAACAGAAGATGGCGCTCTTGACTACATTTAACAGCAGATGGCACTCTAGGGTATGTTTTAATAGCAGATGTCGCTCTGCTATTTTTTAACAAAAGATGTCACTCTATGCAGAGAGCCGTCTAGGCTAGTTTTTTTTAACAGATGGTACCTTATGCTAGTGTTTATCTATTAGCAGATGACGGTTTTCTATGCCAGTTTTTAACAATATATAGCACTCTAGGTTAGTTTTTAACAGCAGATGAGGCTTTATGCTAGTTTTTAGCTAACGAACAGCAGATGAAGCTCTATCCAAGTGTTTAGCTAACTAACAACAAATGGCACTCTAGGCTAGTTTTTAATAAGAAATTGTGCTCTACGCTAGTTTTTAACAACAGATGGCGCTCTAGGCAAATTTTAAACAGAGCATGTCGCTCTATGCAGTTTTTAGCTAACAACAAATGCCGCTCTAGGCTAGTGTTTAACAACAGATAATGCTCTAGGCTAGTTTTTAACAGCAGATGATGCTCTAGGCTAAGTTTTAACAGCAGATGGTGCTCTATGTTAGTTTTTAAAGCAAATGGCGCTCTATGCTAGTGTTTAACTAACAGCAGATGGTGCTTTAGGCTAGTTTTTTAACAACAGATCGGCTCTAGGCTAGTTTTTAACAGCAGATGACGCTCTAGGCTAGATTTTAGTTATAGAAAGTGGTTCTAAACATTAATGCATTTCTTTAATCTGTTGAACCCAAACAAAATATTCTGAAGAATTCTGGAAAACAGCAGCCACTGAAATCCATAGCAGGAAAGAAGTACAATAAAAGTCAACGTCTGAATTTCCCTCTACCATTCTTCAGCAGATCTTCCTTTAAATTAAACAGAAGAAAGAAACTCAAACAGATTTGGGACAAGATTCGGATGATTAAATGAATTTCCATTATTGGGTGAACAATCTCTTTCAGTATTAGCACAAATTCCTCATTTTCTCCAACCAATAAAACCCAAATACTTCAGGCAAATTGCAATCATTCCAATCCCAATGCATTAGCAATTATCGTTAGCAAGTCAAATTACTACCTAATGCAACATAACCACATCCAGCCATCAGATTCTCCATTAATGCCAAAGAAGCACTGATAATGCAATCATCCCAGTGTATATGAAAGAGTCACCACATTCATGCATAAAATCAAACGAAAAGCCATATTTTCCACATCAAAAGCTCACAGAGGTGAAGCAGATTCTCCCCCAGTCCCTTTCATCCCTTCCTTGCTTTTTTATTACCCCCACTTTTTTTTAATAGTAAGTGAGGACAAATATATTTGCCTGTTCTTCTGCGACGACACTCGGTTTTGAAGTGCTTTCAGCTGGGCAACGCTTTAGAAATGAGAAGGAAAGAAAAGCGCTTCCGTTTTTTCCTTGCTAAATGCTCGATCTCTGCTTTACAGATAAGACATGACTTCCTTTTGAAAATGGCATTTTGAATTGAATGCTGTTAAACAGGCCTTTTGGAGATGGTGATTATGGTGCTTTAAAACGATGGCCGAGGGTTGGAAAAAAAAAGTCGGCTTTACACGTGTAACTCAGTCAGAAATGCTTTACAAACACGTTTGCACAAAACGCCTTCATGTGTGTGGAGTCAGTGGAGCGGCATTACTGTCATTGTGGACAATCTGACGTCTTTTCTTTATGTTCCAGCCGTCTGGTTTTCACACAGAAAAAGAGCTTCTGATGTAGCTTAGATAATCGCGTCACCCTTTGTCCGCAAATACAATGTGAGGAGATCGTCTGAGCTGTTCTTCTGCAGAGGTTTGCTGGCCATTTCTAGAAAATGCTTTCTGTACTTTGTGGTTATATTTTTCTTCAAGTTTTGCGCAGGTTGAAGGTTTGGATATGAAGACTGAATAAGTGACAGCAACTTCTCTTTTTTTGTAGCATGTTATACAAAAACCCTCAAACAAACAAACAAACAAACAAAAAAAATCCATCAATCAATCAATCAATCAATGGCAAAATACATTTAATTAAGCAATGAAAAACAATCAAAATGTGAATACTGCTTTATTGTACATAAAAACTGCATTTCTAAATAAAACATGACAAAAGTTTGATAAAAACTCTAAATGTTAGTTTATTACTATTTATTTATTCTGATGTGTATATTCAGCAATGCTGAGCTGTAATAAACACATAAATACAAACTAAAATACAAAATAAATAAACAAATAAATCAATTAAAACTAAAATAAACAATACTAAATGAACAAATACAAAATAAATGCATACTAAATAAATATTAAATAAACAAATAAAATAAAAAAATAAAAAATAAAATAAATAAATACTAAATAAAAAAAATACTAAATAAATAAACAATAAATAAACACTAAATAAACAAGTGAATAAATAAATAAAATACAAAATAAAAAAAATAAATACTAAATAATTGTATAAAATAGATACTAAATACACAATACATAAATACTTACTAAAACAAAAAAATAAATTAAATTAAACTAAATGAATAAATACAAAATAAATACACAATGAATTAATAATATAAATAAATAAATAATAAATTAAATAAAATACAAAACAAACTATACTAAATGAATAAATACAAAATAAATACACAATGAATAAATACCAAACAAACAAACAAACAAACAAACAAACAAACAAACAAACAAACAAACAAACAAAATAACTAACTAACTAACTAACTAACTAACTAACTAACTAACTAACTAACCAACAAACAAACAAACAAACAAATAAATAAAAATAAATAAATAAATAAATAAATAAATAAATAAAATTACAAAACAAACAAATTAATACTAAATGAATAAATACTAAATAAACGATAAACTAATACTTAATATATTTTTTACCAATATTTTGAAATTTGGAATTTTACTTGCGTTTAATGCACCTTGCATGCATATAAGACCAGTTTTGACATTCATTTGACGCAAGCACCAAATTTATATTAAATATTATACAATATACTAAATCATGTACTATTTTTTTATAAAGTTCAAAAGGATGAACTAAAATGTTTTTAAAATGTGACAGTAAAACATTTTACAGTCACAAAACATTTATAGCTCAAATAAATACTGTATTCTATGCTTTACATCCTGAAATAAAACGCATCCCAGTTTCCACACATTAATAAGCAACTCTCAACATTCTCTAATGTAAATATGAGCTAAAATAATTTCCCAATATTACCCAATTTACCGTATATGTCTATACACATTCACTAGATTGAGAATGTCAACACAAAGTAGCAAAAAGTGAAATTAAACCGAAATTAAACCTATTATTTGAACAGGCTCAGGATGCATTTTTTTTTCTCTCATGCAGCACATCAGTCCATTCAGGATGATAATGATATAAAGCTCTATGGAGCCACTGCTGAATGATTTCCAGCCTTTTAGAAATGTCATAAATAATTTAGTCCTCATATCGTTAAAAATTTCACAGCAGGTCTCCTGTATGCCGACACAGCTTCATCTCTTCCACAGAAGAGATGCAAAGCGGCATTGCAGGTATACAGCGGATTCAACTGGTTAAGATCCAAAACAGAGAGAGCAGAAACGTAGGAGAAACACATGTAGGAGGCTTTGAACACACACACACACACACACACACACACACACACACACACACACACACACACACACACACACACACACACACACACACACACACACACAATCGCATCATACTGCTAGTTTAAGTGCATTCTGTCAGAAAAATGTATTTTGGCTAAATCCATGCATCTGATGCTGACAACCTCAACAAAAACTGGTTTAAGAGCATATTTTTAAAAGCACACCAAGACTTTGCATCAAAACATTTGACTTCTGTACGTTGATATGATCTGAATCAACTTCAATTCCCTTTAAAAACTGACCATAGTTGTTACTTTCTTTAAAGGAGACCTGTTTTGCCCCTTTTAACAAGATATATAAGTATGTGATGTCGCTCATTGTGCATGTAAGTTTCTTAACTCTCTTAAACTGACCCATTTAGTTTTTGATCCTAATTGTGGTATTTTGGTGACTGTCGCTTTAAATTCAGAAGAGATTGTGCTATTTTAAGAAGAGGGCGGAGCTACAAATGCCAGCGTGTCAGCATAGTGGAAGATTCCAATACAAGACTAAACTCCTATGTTAATGAGGGAAGGATCACCATTAATGGGTGGGGCTTTTCTTTTGATGACATGTGCAATAAGAGAATGTCAATCAAAGTGTTTCTGCAAAATAAAATTAATAAATGTAATTAATAAATGCTGCCTATATTCACAGCCACACAACTGTTTAACACCCTTACAAAAGTGATATATGCAAATTATAGGCATATATCATGTTACATTATTTAACAAAATTCCTTCATCTTATCTCAACACAAATAGATCAAATTAACTTTATTTAACAAATTTAAGTGGATTTAAGATAAAACAATTAAGTTGCCAACTCCAAAATCTCAAGAATTGTGTTGTTCCAGCTCATTTTAAGTACACAATTTGAACTAGAAGCAGTGATATACTTGAAAGTAGAGTGTGAGTTACTAAATCGATTCTTCACAATATTTTTGCAAATCTAATATTTGAATGCAGCATCATCTTAATCACAAGCACTCAATGAAATGAATACTTTTATTCAGCAAGGAACTCTTAAACTCATCAAAAGCAAAGGTAAAGACATTTCAAAAGTAAGGAGATATAAAGGGTTTACTTTTGAACTTTCTATTCAACAAAAAACCCTGAATTTAACAAAAACTTAATCTCAAGAGCTGCTCTGGTAGTCTCTTTAAGATATGTTTCCATTTAACTTGACAAAAAAAAAAAGTATATTATGTACACACAAAAACATCAGTTCAGTTCGCTAATGATCCTATACACTACTACACTGGAATTTTATTTTATTTGTTTGTTTAAATCCAGACCAAGCAAATTGTTTACAACCACCTACCTTAAAAAAAAAAAAAGAAAAGTAAATCAAAGGAATCATCTTTGAATGATTTTCAGTGTACTTTACTGAATACTGAAGATTCTGAATACTGAAGGAAATATTAATAAATCTGTTAAAAACAGATAAAAACAAACAAAAATAAATAAATAAATAATAATAATAATAACGTTCAAGGACATCAATGTTGAGCTCAAGGACACTTTACAATGAATATAACAAAAGATATAGAACAAGCAGACGTTGAAAGAAATGGTAATCAAGTAAAGACAACGTTAGAACAAACAAACAAACAAACAAACAAACAAACAAACAAACAAACAAACAAACAAACAAACAAACAAACAAACAAACAAACAAACAATTAAATAAATAATTAAATAAATAAATACATATTTTAACAAAACAAAACAAAACAAAACAAAACAAAACAAAACAAAACAAAACAAAACAAAACAAAACAAAACAAAACAAAACAAAACAAAACAAAACAAAACATGTTTTTGGCCAGATTGCAATCTAAAAAATAAACATATACTGGGCAGCACATTAACCAAAGAAAGAGTTTAACTTTCATTCATTCATTTATTTTCTTTTCGCTTTAGTCCCTTTATTAATCTGGGGTCGCCACAGCTGAATGAACCGCCAACTTATCCAGCACATGTTTTTACGCAGCGGATGCCCTTTAAATAAAATATCAATACATTTTGTATGGCTTCACTTTATTATTAGGTGTTATTAAAGTGCTTCTATATGAGGAGAAGCACTTTAGCAGCATCTAGAACAGCAGCCTGTAAGTACATTTAAGATTTGTTTCAGTTGTTGTGTATGGTTTGAGGACTTGTTTCCAGCTGTTTGTGTAAAGTTGTAGGACATTTAAACTTGCTTTCAGTTGTGTATAATACTAGAAGTTGTTTAGCCACTGTTTCCTTGGTTACTATAAGAGCTTGTGTAGCGAACGCAGACGCGGTTCGCGTCGTCCGCCTCAGTTTCGGCCCTTGTTTTGACTCTCGAGGCGTGTCCAGCTGAATTCAATCAGCTAGTGCTTTGGGGTTATATAAACAACTAGTTCACCGCGGCAGCGGTCGCGGCAGCCTCGTGTGAAGACCGCCTCGTGTGAAGACCGACGAGGGTAAAGACCATCGACTCTACCTGCGCGACTCCACCGAGCAAAGACACCGACAAAGCACTTGAGTACTTTACTGTATTGTTTTACTTCACACTTATTTTTTGTTGTCAGTGCACTTTTATTATGTGTTTTCTAATTCCTGTTGTTACTAACACTCGCAAAACACGGGAGGTGCGCTGCAGGCGTAATCCTCACAACCTTCGTTCAATACATGTATCTACTATTTCACAACTCTCTCTCTCCGTGGGCCTCTGGAATTGTCAATCAGCTGTTAACAAGGCTGATTTTATTACCTCCATAGCTACATATTCTGACTATAATCTCATGGCTCTAACTGAGACCTGGTTGAGGCCGGAGGACACTGCTACACATGCTACTCTTTCTGCTAATTTCTCTTTTTCCCACACTCCTCGTCAGACAGGGAGAGGGGGTGGGACTGGACTACTAATTTCCAAAGAATGGAAATTTACTCTGATACCGTCCCTGCCAACAATCAGCTCCTTTGAATTCCATGCAGTCACCATTATCCACCCCTTCTACATAAATGTGGTTGTCATCTACCGCCCACCAGGTAAATTAGGTCACTTCCTAGATGAACTGGATGTTCTTCTCTCATCTTTTTCTAATTTTGCCACTCCCTTATTGGTGCTAGGTGACTTCAACATTTACGTTGACAAACCGCAAGCTGCAGACTTTCAGACTCTGCTTGCCTCTTTTGACCTAAAAAGAGCACCTACTTCTGCTACCCACAAATCAGGTAATCAGCTAGACCTTATTTACACACGACACTGCTTCACTGATCAAACAATAGTAACTCCACTACAAATATCTAAACATTTCCTTCTGTCTCTCAACATCCACATTACTCCTGAGCCGCCACACACTCCAACACTGGTTACCTTTCGCAGAAACCTACGATCTCTCTCACCCAATAGACTATCCACCATTGTTTCAGACTCTCTTCCTCCATCTCGCAAACTCACTGCACTTGATTCGAACAGTGCCACTAATACACTCTGCTCCACACTAGCATCATGTCTAGACCGATTATGTCCTCTTGCATCCAGGCCAGCCCGTGCCAGTCCTCCTGCACCCTGGCTCTCGGATGCTCTCCGTGAGCATCGCTCAAAACTTCGGGCTGCAGAGAGAATTTGGCGGAAAACTAAAAATCCTGCACATCTCTTAACATACCAAACTCTTCTGTCCTCTTTCTCAGCTGAGGTTACTTCTGCAAAGCAGACGTATTACCGTCTGAAAATCAACAATGCCACTAATCCTCGCCTACTTTTTAAAACATTTTCCTCCCTCCTCTATCCTCCTCCTCCACCCGCATCCTCCACACTTACTACTGATGACTTTGCTACATTCTTCTGCACCAAAACTGCAAAAATCAGTGCTCAATTTGCTGCACCTACAACAAACACGCAAGATACAACACCAACACCACACACACTCACCTCTTTTTCTCAGCTCTCTGAGTCTGAGGTGTCCAAACTTGTGCTATCTAGCCATGCAACCACCTGTCCACTCGATCCCATTCCCTCTCATCTCTTGCAAGCCATCTCTCCTGCAGTCATACCAACACTGACTCACATAATTAACACATCTCTTGACTCTGGTTTATTCCCCACTACATTTAAGCAGGCTAGGGTAACCCCACTGCTAAAGAAACCCAACCTGGACCATACGCTACTTGAAAACTACAGACCAGTATCCCTGCTTCCATTCATGGCCAAGATTCTGGAGAAAGTAGTGTTCAATCAAGTCCTGGACTTTCTTACTCAAAACAATCTCATGGACAACAAGCAATCCGGCTTTAAGAAAGGCCACTCAACTGAGACTGCCCTGCTCTCGGTCGTGGAGGATCTCAGACTGGCTAAAGCAGACTCTAAATCATCAGTCCTCATTTTGCTGGACTTGTCAGCTGCTTTTGACACTGTCAACCACCAGATCCTGCTATCTACGCTTGAGTCACTGGGCGTTGCGGGCACTGTTATACAATGGTTTAGATCTTACCTCTCTGACAGGTCATTCAGGGTGTCTTGGAGGGGAGAGGTGTCCAACCTACAGCATCTAAACACTGGGGTACCTCAAGGCTCTGTTCTTGGGCCACTTCTCTTCTCCATCTACACATCATCTCTAGGACCAGTCATCCAGAGACATGGATTCTCCTACCACTGCTATGCTGATGACACCCAGCTATACCTCTCTTTTCATCCTGATGATCCCTCGGTTCCAGCTCGTATCTCAGCCTGCCTGTTGGATATTTCACACTGGATGAAAGATCATCATCTTCAGCTGAACCTCGCAAAAACGGAAATGCTTGTAGTTTCTGCCAACCCGACTCTACACCATAACTTTTCAATCCAGATGGATGGGGCAACCATTACTGCATCCAAAATGGTGAAAAGCCTTGGAGTAACGATTGATGACCAACTAAACTTCTCTGACCACATTTCTAGAACTGCTCGATCGTGCAGATTTGCACTCTATAACATCAGAAAGATCCGACCCTTCTTATCTGAACATGCAGCTCAACTCCTTGTTCAAGCTCTTGTTCTCTCCAAACTGGATTACTGCAACTCTCTACTAGCTGGGCTTCCAGCTAACTCTATCAAGCCTCTTCAACTGCTCCAGAATGCAGCAGCACGAGTTGTCTTCAATGAACCTAAACGAGCACATGTCACTCCGCTGCTAGTCCGTTTGCACTGGCTGCCAGTTGCTGCTCGCATCAAATTCAAAACTCTGATGTTTGCCTACAAAGTGACTTCTGGCCTAGCACCTTCTTATCTGCACTCACTTCTGCAGATCTATGTGCCCTCCAGAAACTTGCGTTCTGTGAATGAACGTCGCCTCGTGGTTCCATCCCAAAGAGGGAAAAAATCACTTTCGCGAACGCTCACGCTCAATCTGCCCAGTTGGTGGAATGAACTCCCTAACTGCATCAGAACAGCAGAGTCACTCGCTATTTTCAAGAAACGACTAAAAACTCAACTATTTAGTCTCCACTTCACTTCCTAAGCTGCAATTGCCTCTTTGAATATCACACTAATTGTACAAAAAAAAAAAAAAAAAAAAAAAAAAAAAAAAAAAAAAAAAACTACTAACACTTCCCTTCTTAGACTTTACAGACCTGAAACTTGCCTTTAGTACTTATTCATTGTTGCTCTTAGTTGTGTAAATTGCTTCCTTGTCCTCATTTGTAAGTCGCTTTGGATAAAAGCGTCTGCTAAATGACTAAATGTAAATGTAAATTATTAAAAATGAAATACACAAAACTGGATGAATAGATAAGTGTTAGAGTTCTAGTACTGTAAGTAATTATAATAATATTATTATTATTATTATTATTAATAATAATAATAATAATAATAATAATAATAATGTTATTATTGCGATTGTAATTATTAAAATTATTAGTGTATTTTTATTATTATTTAGACATGTTTTTATGACAGAATACATACTTTTGAACAAATAAACTTTAACTTGACTAATACAATTCAGATAAAAAAAAGCACAAAACTGGATAGATGGAGGAAAATCTACCTTCTGCCACTTTTCCGAATAATCAACTTGAAGTCAAGTTATTAGTTGCTGCTCTTACAACTGGGATCAACGACAAGACATTTGTCAGGTGGATTAAGTTAAACGAAAATTCCTGTTTGCATAGACTCTTAATCAGAGTATTAAACTTGGATTATTGGTTTCCATGTAAACATACTCATTCAATAATGAATTAGACTCGTCAAAACTGTTGGTGCTTCACCTGAAATTTGTTTACAAAACAAGATTTTGTCATTGTATTGGAGGACGACTTAATTGTTTTAATTCATTTAAATTAACCCATTTGTGTTGGGACAACATGAAGTAATTGCGTGGAACCAAAGATATTTTACAATGTGTGAAACAATAACTATTAATAATATGCAGCCATCAAATGTGAGAACTGTTTCATAACCATGTTTATGTTCATACATCTTCTGTAATCAAACAGTGCATTCAAAACAGGCGCGTGGTGAAATTTGTCTGACTTCTCTTATGCTGAAAAAAACTCCAGCAATAACCCGGTCACACTTACAGTCGTGAAGGACCCAAACAAGCTGCGGGCTTTTTTCTCCAGCCAGCCTAAGTCTCTGAGTCAATATCAATACCTCTGTAATATTGAAGTGTTTTTATGAAATTCCTGGGCTGGAAATGAATTCTGAGATCTGCACAGGGCTCAAGGAGGAATGGCACTCTGGATGGGCTCTTCTCCTCGCGAAATGGAGCTCTCTGAACCAGAACGCAGGTCTGAAATTGAACTCTGAACATTTCCAATAACCCCTGCCATATTTAATCAGCCTATCGAGACCTGACAGGACCTGAGGAGGAGTTAATGCTCTTTCTGGTCGCTGTCCGCTGGGAAAGATGTCTTAAATGATTCATCTAAGATTTGTTGACTTAGCTTTGTTTTTTTGTGCGGAGGAGATTCATGATGATAACTGATAACAATGGAGAGGTCAAGTCAACAAGATCATGTCTAAAAAAAAACTTTGGTGAACATCCTTGTGCGAATTCTAGTCAGAATTGTAGACAAGTGTATCATACGAAAAATAAGTAAAATTGAGATGAACAATTTCCTGTGTTCTGTGATGGTTTATGTATTTAGATTGCATTATGGGAGCTTGTTTTCTGCCCCTCACTCCTTTTGAAAAAGTTGAAATGACTTATATTAACTAAAATTGAGTTTTTCTGTTATTTAATTATATATACAGTTGAAGAATTATTAGCCCCCTTTAATTTTTTTCTTTTTTAAATATTTCACAAGTTATGTTTAACAGAGCAAAGAAACTTTCACAGTGTGTCTGATAATATTTTTTCTTCTGAAGAAAGTATTATTTGTTTTATTTCAGCTAAAAAAAGCAGTTATTAATTTTTTAAACACAATTTTAAGGACAACATTATTAGCCCCTTTAAAGGGTCACGAAACACCAAAACACATTTTTTGAGCTGTTGACAGTCGTATATGTGTCCCACACTGCTCAAAACACTTAAGAAACCTATATTTCACTAAAAAGTGTAAATTGGTTGTTTTTGCGTTATTTCAAGCAAATTCGTACTTCCTGTTTGAAACTAATTTTTGAAGCTGCGTCACGGTCATGACACAATAGCGTTGTATTCCAGCGTGCAGACTGGGCGTCTGTGCCAGAGTGAGTCTTATTACGTCTTACAGTCTGTTGCATTAATGCATGAGTAAGGCTTGGTTCAAACCAATCAGCGCGCTCTATTGTGCAACTTCATTAATATTCATTTCTGTGTTTACACGACATGGACGCCACGTTGTATTGGCAAAACAAGCGTGAAGTGTTGCTTTTATAGTTTGCTGCCGTTAAGTTTCGTTTTCTTTTTTCTCTCTGTGAGAGACTCACGTGTGGATTAACAGTGTACGCGACGCTCGACAACAATAACTTACGTGTCTAAGGAGGATTATTGTTTACCTGAGAGCTGTTCTCATCTGCAAACGCTGAGATCGAATACACTTGTAGTATTCTCTTCATAAAGACGCGGCTCTAGTTGCTGTGGATTGTCATGTCTCTACAGATTTGGTAAGTGAGCGACCAGTGCTCTTTGTTTATTCAGTTTGTTCGTATCGAACTAAGTTAACTATTGCACCGTAACATGTTAGGACCACAACCAAACTTTAACCTCGTGTAGGGTTTTTAACCACATTTAGTGACCGGAATAACACACGTGGCTTTCTGACGCTACCTGCCGTGTGCATCTAAGTTTCTGGAAAATGCGGAAGTTTTTTTTTCTCTCATTCGCCGTGCGGTATCAAACATTACATGAAAATACACGCTTAGAGCAGATCCTCGAATCAAATATCTCGTTTGTCGTGAGGGGCATGAATGAATTCCCTGAATAAAAGAGCCAAACTGCAGTTAAAGTCCACCATTTAATAATTTGGCAAATAATTCGACTACAGATGTCCATGTATTTTAAACACCATCACTTTCTACTGTGTGTGTGATTGAGTATTTTGACTGAAACTCGCGCATGCCCAAATAGACACTCCCACACCCTCCCACTTTAGTTCCTCCGACACTCCCCCCTAAACAGAGCTGGACACGCCCACTTTTCTGACTTTTTCCAAAGTAGAGGTGTGAAAACACCCTGCTGAAACGAGGGGGTTTCATGGCCCTTTAAGCTATATATTTTTTCGATAGTCTACAGAACAAACCATCATTATAAAACTTGCCTAATTACCCTAACCTGCCTAGTTGACCTAGTTAACCAAATTGAGCATTTAAAAGTCGCTTTACGCTGTATAGAAGAGTCTTGAAAAATATCTAGTCAAATATTATTTACTGTCATCATGGCAAAGATAAAATAAATCGGTTATTAGAAATGAGTAATTAAAACTATTAAAACTCTGCTCTCCGTTAAACAGAAATTGGGGAAAAAATAAATATGGGGGCTAATAATTCAAAGGGGTAAATAATTCTGACTTCAACTGTATATTTTTTATACATGATAGTCTTAAGTCTTTTAGGGCAGAGATTCTCAACCGTGGGCTTTAGAGAACCAGAGATCCTTCAGGTGGGCCGTGCCATTAAAATTAACTCTCAGTAATATACTATAATTTTTGGATTGCATTATAATATGCTAGATTAAAATGATCGAAGTAATGCACTTTCTCCTGTTCTCTGATTGATTTCTTCAAAATCGGCACAAAAACAGCCTCATGATCGTGTCTGCAACTAGAAGACGCAAGGCTGTTCATTCACAAACTGTGCAAGTGAAAGCGAAAGTCTCTCTTTGTGTATTTTTGTGTGAACAATTAAATATATCTGCATAGTTTTCCAAATTAATGTCCTGTAAGTGTTTTATAACGGATGCGCAACTACTGTATACAGGAGGATCTAGTGAGGCTCAATGGTGTTTTTGCCATAGAATGTAAAATGAACTTGCATATGAGCTTCAGACGTGCTCTGGCGGAGCTGTTCACTGTTCCTGTCAGCAAACTCTTAATAATATCCAGCTGCAAACTCAACCACCATCAGATTGACACATTTAACAGATTTAAGTTGTTTTACTGTATTTTAAATCTGCCTGTTTATTTTTGAATAGTAGATTTTTAAGAGTTGATATTCAGTCAGTAAATTTTCACACAGAAGCCGTTCTTTTCTCCCTGTTGACTTGTGGTTCTCTTTGAATCGGTGTAAGTTTAAAAAAATAAATGACTAATATATAATGATATAAATAACTAATATATAAAGATACATAAATAAATTATATAATAAAATTTTTCCCAAACTATGTTTAACAGAGCAAGGAAATGTTCACAGTATGTCTGATAATGTTTTTTCTTCGGGAGAAAGTATTATTTGTTTTATTTTGGCTAGAATAAAAGTGGTTATTAATTTTTTAAACACCACTTTAAGGACAAAATTATTAGCCCCTTTAAGCAATTTTTTTTAATAGTCTACAGAACAAACCGTCATTATACAATGACTTGCCTAATTACCCTAACCTGCCTAGTTAACCTAATTAACCTAGTTAAGCCTTTAAACGTCACTTTAAGCTGTATAGAAGTGTCTTGAAACATATCTGGTAAAATATTATTTACTGTCATCATGGGAAAGATAAAATAAGTTATTAGAAATTACTAATTACTATAATTGCTAATTATTAAAACTATTATGTTTAGAAATGTGCTAAAAAAATCTGCTCTCTAAATAAATTAACAGGAAGGCTAATATAATATAATATAATATAATATAATATAATATAATATAATATAATATAATATAATATAATATAATATAATATGTTAATAAATAAATGTTTAAAAAATTAATTCATTCATTTTTTTTTCGGCTTAGTCCCTTTATTAATCAGGGGTCGCAACAGTGGAATGAACTGCCAACTTATCCAACATATTTTTTTACGAAGCGGATGCCCTTCCAGCTGCAACCCAGTACTGAGAAACATCCATACAAACTCATTTACTACGGACAATTTAGCTTACCCAATTCACCTATGTCACATGTTTTTGGACTTATGGGGGAAACAGGAACACCCGGATAAAACACAAACAAACATGGGGAGAACATGCAAACTCCACATAGAAACGCCAACTGACCCAGCTGGGGTTCGAAAAAACGACCTTCTTGCTGTGAGGCGATTTTGCTACTCCGTGACGCCCCTTTATAAAAATATTTTTGAAAAAAACTTTCATTTACATTTTTTCCATTTTAAAAAAAGTGACCAAACGCCTCCTGTTAAAGTGGTGCCAGAGTCAATTTTAACCCTCAAGTCAACAGTTCGGTTAAATACACCGTTAACAGCCTCTTTCAATTTCTGTAAATACAGAATCCCAAGTTTTCTCCTTAGCAACAAATACAACCACCTCGGGGAGTATCTTTGACTTTTGGTGTTATTAAATGACGTGAGGGCGAGGCAGTGGCGCAGTAGGTAGTGCTGTCGCCTCACAGCAAGAAGGTTGCTGGTTCGAATCTCGGCTCAGTTGGCGTTGCTGTGTGGAGTTTGCATGTTCTCCCTGCCTTTGCGTGGGTTTCCTCCGGGTGCTTCGGTTTCCCCCATAGTCCAAAGACATGCAGTACAGGTGAATTGGGTAGACTAAATTGACCGAAGTGTATGAGTGTGTGTGTGAATGTGTGTGTGGATGTTTCCCAGAGATGGGTTGTGGCTGGAAGGGCATCCGCTGCGTAAAAAACTTGCTGGATAAGTTGGCGGTTTATTACACTGTGGCGACCCCGGATTAATAAAGGGACTAAGCAGACAAGAAAATGAATGAATGAATAAGTGACGTGAGCTTGTTCTGCACATTAACCATTTTCTATATTTGTATTTTGTATGTACAGATGGTACAGTAGTTCAAGTTTAGCTGGTCATCGAAGCACTTTAATTGTTTAAATGAATCTGACAGATGGTTACGTGTCATGAAGAACTCACTCTGTCATTAACTCAACCCACACAATGTCTGCCATAACGCGAGATCAGAAATGCGAACATGCTAGCGCTTAACTCTGCAGAACGTCCTGCGCTTTGCTGTCTGACAGGGAAGCGTCTGGATTGATGTTTAAAAGCCTTGTGTTTTCCTCGACAGCTGTCTCTTCAGCTTGAGAGCGAAACGGTGATGGTTTGGAGCAGCTTTCATTTCTGCGGGCCACCATGTTTGAATTAATTCTGATTAGGTCCTGCTATGGCAGGAGTTAGCCATGCATTACAATGAAATCGCAGCTATGATGGAGCTCGGGCAGGAAATTTCCAGAACAACCGTTCAATTACACACCAATCACTCTTGAAATCTCGCTTGATTTCGCCCCGTCTCTCACTTCATACACGGACAAACCTGCATTGTTCTCAACTCGCTATAAATAGATCCTCATTTTGTGATTTTTCTTTATTTTAATGGCCTCCTGATCTTCCTGCAGGAGCTGCTTTGAAAGCGATTACAATTAAGACTGGTGACTGATATTTAACGTTTTGGCTTAAATCAGTGGGTAAATGTGAAGATTATTGCACAGATGTCATACAAACATATTCACATTCATTTATACATTCATTCATTCACCTAACAGCTTAGTTCAGGGGTGTCCAAACTCGGTTTTGGATGGTCGGTGTCCTGCAGATTTTAGCTCCAACTTGCCTCAACACACAGGATGTTTCTTTAAAGCCTAGTGAGAGCTTGACTAGCTAGCCCAGGTTTGTCAAACTGTGGTTGGAACCTAAACTTTGCAGGGCACCGGCCCTCCAGGACAAAGTTTGGGCATCCCTTAGTACCTTTATTAACCAGGGATCACACATGCATGCATACACGCACGCACACAAGCTCGCAACCACACACACACACACACAAGCTCGCGACCACAAACACACACACACACAACCATGCATGTAACCACACAACTATGTGTGCATACAGACGCGCGCAGGCAAACAACCATGAACATACACAACCAGACACACAACCTTGCCATCACATATGTACAAACACAACCACACACGCATTCACGCAACCACACACGCGTACACACAACCAAACATGCAACCACGCAACCACACATGCTTGGTTGCATGTGTGGTTAACGCCCCATTCACACGGGGCTTCAGCATCAACGCTTGACTGAAGGCGTTTCTGAAGTTGGAGCTGAAGCGATCATCATAGAAGCATCAGCCAATGAAATTCAGTCAGCAATAGGCTACTGTCTAGCTGGTGTATTTGCATACAGTGATCTGATTGGCTGACGCTTCTGACGGCACTTGAAAAGTTGAGCTAGTCCCCACTTCTGCAGCGAGCAACGCCTCTGATGAGGCGCAGACGGATCCACAATGCAGTTCGGCAACGCCTGACGTCACTTTCAAAGTGAATGGAAAGCGTTGATGCTGACGCCCCGTGTGAATGGGGCGTAATAGTGTTAAATACACTAAAAAGGCACAACCACACAAACACACACACACACACACACACACAACCATGCCATCACGCACACTAGTACACGCACACACACATACACAAGCTTGCAACCACACAAGCACGCAACCATGCATGCACACACACAACTATGCATGTATGCATGCATACACACACACAACCACGCATGCATTCACAACCACGGACGCAACCATGCAAATCACGTACGTATAAACACAACCATGCACGCATGCAAACACACACGCACACAACCACACACAACCATGCACGCGATCACGCACACAAGCATGCACAAAAGTTCGTAACCACACATGCACACAACCATGCAACCCCAAACGCACACAACCATGCACGCACAACCACGCACGCAATCATAAACAACGTACAACCATGCATGCATAAAAAATACAACCACAAACGAAAACCAACATGCACGCAACCATTCAAATACACACGCAACTACACATGCAACTATGCACGCACACAACCATACACACAACCATGTGCGCAATCACGCACACACACACACGCATGTACACAAGCTTGCAACCACACACACATGCAACCATGCAACCACAAACACACACAACCATGCAACCACAAACACACATAACCATGCAACCACAAACACGCATAACCATGCATGCATACATAACCACGCATGCAATCACGCAATCACATACAGATAAACACAACCACGCACGCATGCAAACACACACGCAAACACACTGGCACACAACCATGCAAATACACATGCAACAACGTATGCACACAACCACACACACACACACAACCCTGCACACACACACACACACAAGCTTGCAACTACGCATGCACACAACCACACACACGAACACAACCACGCATGCAACCATGCAAACACGTTTATACAAACAAACACCCACGCAGGCAACCACACATGCACATGCACACACAACCATGCAACCACACACACACACACGCATGCACACAAGCTAGCAACCACACACGCAAACAACCATGCAACTACATATGCATGCATGCACACACACACACACACACGCACGCACGCACGCACACCACAGACATTCACTATAGGTGAATTAACTAAATCGACTGCAGTGTATGAGTATCTGATTGAGTGTGTATGGGTGTGTCCCAGTACTGGGTTGTGGCTGGGAGGGCATTCGCTGTGAAAAACATGCTGGAACAGTTGTTGGTTCATTCCGCTGTGGCGACCTCTGAAATAGAGACTAAGCTAAAGAAAAATGAATGAATGAATAAAGGCTCGAGTGGCCAATACTTTTTACTTTTAGATTTTCATATCTACAACCAGGTCAGAGGTCGCCACAGCGGAGTGAACCGCCAACTAATCCAGCATATGTTTTACACAGCGGATGGCTTTTCATCTGCAACCCAGAACTGGGAAAAACCACAGCACCCAGAGAAGACCCACACCAACAAGGGGAGAACATGCAAACTCCACACAGAAATGCCAACTGGCCCAGTTGGGATTCGAACCAGCGACTTTTTTGTTGTGAGATGACAGTGCCAACCACTGAGCCACCATGCCACCTCATCTAATTTCTAAAATGGTAATTATTTCATGTACCAATAGATTCATTCTAACAATGTGTTGGTTCATAGTATGAAACAGATCACATCTACTGTGAAGTCCCTATAAAACAAACACCCAATGTGTGTGTGTGTGTGTGGTTTGTCCAGTGGTGTGGTACAGTATATCAGCTCATCTGTGAAGTGTGTCTCCATCTTGGCTCCAGCATGTGGATCTCATGGCATACTGTCACCGCGCTTCACTCCACCTCAGTTTCCATGGCGATGCCAGCAGACCCAAGACTGTACATCTACATCTAATACAGCAGGAAGGTGAAGGATTGAAGCTTTGCATTAATGGAGGGTCTCGTCGCTCTGAGGAGGCTCACGGAAGCTTAAAGCCTAATGTATTTATGCTTCATGCAAAGCGCAATGTTTACGCAGGATTTTCACGCCAGGATGCCACTCCAAGCCTGCTTTCCAGACCCACCGCGCGCAGCTATTTAAGAGCTGATCCCGTCTCTAATGGAGGACACTTTCTGCCACCAGACACAGCCAATCAGCACTCAAGAGTCTTCAAGACAATGACAATTCACAACTCCTTCACTTCAAAATCAAGTGTACACTGTGGGAAAGATGACTTTTTGGAAGCTTGATGATTACTGCGAGTATGTTTGAAAATACTATTTAGGTTTGGTTAGTTCTCTACTTTTTTTTTTCTCTGAATGTGTACTATGCTACATCTGACAGATCACAGTGATTGGGGTTTTCCTTCTTTTCTCCTTGATTCCTTTTAAATCTTATTCAACAAAAAATATTATTTCTTGATTTTTATTTCTTGATTTCTTATACTTTTATTTTATGTTACAGAATGCACTTTGAATTAACATTCATGTATTCATGTTCCTTTGGCTTAAGGCTCCAACACACAGGGACAATTTTCGTTTGCTAACACACTTATAACACAGAAGAAGAGGATGAGAGGAAGTTCAAATGCTTGTTGTTACGCCTCATTCACATGTGGCGTCAGCGTCAGCGCTTCCCATTCACTGTCATGCATTGCCGAACTGCATTGTGAATCCATCGGCGCCGCTTCAGAGGCGTTGCTTGCTACAGAAGTTGGGACTAGCTCAACTTTTCAAGCGCAGACGGAAGCGTCAGCCAATCAGATCGCTGTATGCAAATACACCTGCTAGACAGTGGCCTATTGCTGACTGAATTTCATTGGCTGAGGCTGCTATGACGATCGCTTTAGCCCCAACTTCAGACACGCCTTCAGTCAAGCGTTGACGCTGAAGCCCTGTGTGAATGGGGCATTAAAGGGCCATGACACCCCCCACCTTCGGTTAAAGTCTACTTCAGAGTTTTTTCAAAAGATGCATGATTAATGGGCGTGGAGATCCGTGAGCATCAGGCAGGAGTGGGCGTGGCCAGCAGGGGAGAGAACAACTGCTGTTGACAGTTAGCTCACAAAATGAGACACAAACCGTGAGGAGACGAATGAGTTTATAGTTCACAGAGTTAAAATGCAAAGAAATAAACAGTAATTTAATGCCCTGCTACATTTGTTATTCATAATTTCATATACACATAACCACAATTTATATCATTATAAAGATAAGTGTGTTCATGTAAACATTATAAATGAGGATTCTCCCTCGATCCCCAGGTCTAATAAAGATCTGAATGCAGACTCAGTGCAGCAGGTTCCTGACCTGCCTATTTTAACCATTAGCCCTGCTGGTAATCTGGAGGATTTAGGCAAACACAGCAGCACAGTGATGTGTCTGAATGTGAACAAACTCCTAATAAAAGTCAACATCCGCCATTCTTCAATTCTCGTACTGCTCTCCCGACAAAAATGCTTGCAGCACACACACAGCTTTGCTGTATGATCGGCCCTGACAAGATCGCGGTGAAAAAAACATACAACAAACAAACACATACGAGCCTTCATGAACGGCTACTGCGTGCCGTGGGTCCGTGACACCGTGTCTCATAGCTTGCTTGAAACTGGCAGGTCTGTCTTGCCTTAGGAAAGCACGTGCTCTCATGAATAATTAAGCAGCCGGCTCTTCTCATAAGATAAGAAAACTCCGTTATGAATAATAATGAGAAACCGACGCGTCATCATTGCACTTGCAGTACTGCGCTACGTCGCCGATTTTGATCCCGCCCCAAAAATCATTTTAAACCCGGAAGCTGAAATTAGCTGACAAAAGCTCAAAATTATCCAGTTTTCCCCACAATTACAGCTGACAGGTGCTAACAATGTCTTAACTGATTCTCAACACACACAAATCTGTTAATATAAAAAAAAAGTTCTCCAGGGTGTCCTGAACCTTTAAAGTTAATGGTGACTCGAACAAGCATGGATGGTTAAAGCAACAGCTTCAGGTTTAGCGAAGAAAAAATGATTAGTGTTCACAAGAGCAATGAGCAGCTTGTGCGCCTCCAAGTGCTGTTTAGTGTAACTTCAGCACAGCAACTCGAACTCGTGCACGAACAAAAGTGCCGATCTGATTGGTGGACAAGGTTTTGCGGTGACACGTCAAGACAAAAAAAAAAAAACGAGCATGAGGTGTTTTTTTTTGTTTGTTTTTTTTTAAAATGATGATCACATTGACGTCCTTTGTTTAGTCACCAGGCGTTAAATGTTGATAGAAAACGCAAGCAAAAAACGTCTCTGTGAGAACGGGCCTTTAGTCTCAATTTCCGAGGTCACCACAGCGGAATTAACCACCAACTAATCCAGCTGCTTTATGCAGCAGATATCATTCCAGTCGCAACCCAAGACCGGTAAACACCCATACACACTCATTTATTCACACACACACACAATGATCAATTTTGTTTATTCAATTCACCTATAGCGCATGCCTTTGGACTATGGGGGAAACATGGGGGACATTTCAAAATATACAAAGACATGCCAGCTGACCCAGCTGGACTTGAACCAGCAACCTTCTTGCTCCGTGAGGTAACAGTGCCAACCACTGAGCCATTGTTCCATCCCTGAATTAACATAATATAAAAAAAGTATATAAAGTTCCAGTGTGACCTACTACTGATTATGTTTGTGTATCAAATGAATGCTTTACTAGTTAGTTAGTTTATTTATATAGCACATTTTTTGCATCACTGATCGCAGAAAACGTCCAACCTTGAGGCAGAAGACCACACCGGGTGCCACTCCTGTCAACTAAGAACAGAAAACTGAGGATACAATTCACACAGGCTCACCAAAATTTGACAATAGAAGTTTGGAAAAGCGTTGCCGGGTCTGATGAGTCTCGATTTCTGCTGCGACATTCGAATGGTCGGGTCAGAATTTGGCATCAACAACATGATAGCAAGGATCAATCCTGCCTTAAATCAACGGTTCAGGCTGGTGGTGGTGGTGTAATGGTGTGGGGGATATTTTCTTGGCACACTTTGGGCCCATTAGTACCAATTGAGCATCGAGTCAACGCCACAGCCTACCTAAGTATGGTTGCAGACCATGTCGATCCTTTTAAGACCACAGTGTATCCATCTTCTGATGGCTACTTCCAGCATGATAACGCGGCATGTCATAAAGTGTGAGTCATCTCAGACTGGTTTCTTGAACATGACAATGAGTCCACTGTACTTAAATGGCCTCCACAGTCATCAGATCTCAATCCAATAGAGCACCTTTGGGATGTGATGAAACGGAAGATTCGCATCCTGGATGTGCAATCGACAAATCAACTTAAAAAGGCAAAAGGGGGTCCAACCCGGTACTAGTAAAGTGTACCTAATAAAGTGGACAGTGAATATATATATATATATATATATATATATATATATATATATATATATATATATATATATATATATATATATATATACAGTATGCATATATATATATATATATATATCCTTTTTTGAGTCTACGTTAAAATTCAAATGTAGTGTCGACACATTTTTGATAATCACACTGTATTTAACTTTAATATAAATAACTTTTTACTTTAGGTATGTCACTGTATTTTAAAGTCGCATAGTGAAAGTTATTGTATATTTTACAGTAAAGACATACAATACTGAAAATATATATACAGCAAAATTAATGGTGTTGTAAATGTAAATACAGTATATTTTCTGTAATTGATTTACAGTAAATTAGTGGTGAACTGCTCCTAGTGGGTTACTGTACATTCTACAGTGAGTGTACTCAAGTATTATGCGATTTCGGATGTCACATACACACACAACCATAGACCTTCAACTCAGGAGGCAGAGTGCATGACTATGTGTGATGAAAGTGATGAGATGCAGTAACTACTTGTGCTCAGATAAACCAAAACACATCCTACTAGTCCTACCAAATGTAAAGCAAACCCCACAAAAAAGTGGCCTCATTTTCCAGAGACACCAGAAGCCCTTCATAATATTGATGTGTCCGCAAACATCAGCCGACAGGAGATGAAGCAGCCAGATGTCCTTGTGTTATGATATTACCACAGAAGAATGGGCCGCTCGAGTGGATTGTGATATGAGAGTAGGATGGACCGTGTGATATGGATGGATGGGTTGCTGTGGGATTATGCCCAACAAAAAGGCCTGTGTGTGAACAACATCGAGAGCATGACAGAGCTTCTTCAAACACACACATACACAGATAAATGGCCGCATTAGATAATTATGAGCTATGGCATGTGGCAAATGAGTCACGCTTGCATTACGTCCACCTACAAACAAGCAGCATGCATGGAAAGGAGCCATAGATGAGATATCAAGAACGTTCACCCAAGGCAACATGTAATGGATGCTGTTTAAAGAGCCTTGAAGAATATCCCACCTTATTGGACCGCACGATATTGGAAAAAAAAAGATTGCTATATTTTATGTTTATGCAATACACATTTTTATGTAATATTGTATATATTTTTAGCAAATGAATGGAATTATTTGGAAAAAAAAATCAACATTTTTTTCAAGTTACTGGGATAATTTTGTAAAGCTTCTGCAGAAGCCATCATAAACCAAGTACTAGCTATGTTTCCACTCAAAAATGCGAATTAAATTTATGCGAAAAATTGGAATATTGCTTTTTTTTATTTATTTTTATTTTTTTAATATTGCTTAAAAGACGTGTGAATAAAGTAGTGTTTCCCTTCAAAGACTCAAAGAGAACAAAATCGTCACTAGCTGATTATCTGCCATCAGATATCAAATATAGAAATAAAATTTGCTTTGGTAGAAGAAGCTGCGCGAATGTTTTCTTTATTTAATGAATGACTCGTGCCTCAGAAGACAATGCCAACACACAATGAACACAAGGTTGTGTAAAGACATGGAATACCAACACAATCTCACGGTAATTCGTAACTTTTTCATTTAGTGGCTAATTCGTATGAATTCGTACAATCTAATTCATACAATTTAGTACGATTTGCTCATCCCCCAATGACGGTTGGGGTTAGGGGTGGGGTTAGGTGCCACGCCTCCTTTTTAAAATGGTACCATTTCGTACGACTGAACTCGTACGAATTCGTACGAATTAGCCACTAAACTGGCAAAACGTAAAATACTTACGTTTTCTCGTGAAATCAGGCTGGGAATACAGACACTCTTGATGGTTCTGAAGGTAATTATTACATTTAATAATATCAATATTAAAATGGTTAAGGCGTTTTATAATGACCAAAACAACATTTCAGATGTTTTACAATGTGCTTAGCTTGCTGATATGTCCATTCGCATACATTTTTATCATCACATGATCTCCTATAACAAAATCACATGACCTTTTAAATGTGCGTACTGGAATTTGTTTGGTATAAAAGTGTTTCCATCGTAGTTAATCTTACTCAGTTATGCGGATATGTTTTTTTATGCGCATTTTCGAAATGTATGCGTGTTTTGGTGTTCCCATCAACCGTTCTTATGCTTATATCCAAAATTAGTTGGATGGAAGCATAGCTATTGATACATACAGTAGAGTAAAATTGTATGAATCATATTTTAAATATGTAAAATCAATTAATCTTTCTTAAAAGTTACAAACATTATAATTAAGAATGCCCAAATGCTTGAACTGGCTTAAAATGCTAACATTGGCCTTAGGAAATAATGGAAATGCTAAAATTTTTCACTGCAAAATGTAACCATAAATCACCTTTTTAAACTGTCTCCAAGTCCTTCAATGTGACTATTACAAATGCACACATTACGATATCGATGCTAAAATGATATATTGTGCACCCTACTACCGTAATGTCAAAATTACTCAAAATGACAAAAATAAATAAATAAATAAATAAAAATCATGAAAAAATGCTAATTGTTAAATGTCAATTGACTGCCTTAATGTCGAAATTGAAATCCAATATTGGAGTCCAAAAAATACGAAAATTTGTCAATGTTGAATGTCACTTTGATGTCACAAAAAATCATAAAAAATGCTTATCGATTTGATTTCTATTGACTTCCTTGATGTCAAATTACCATCAAACTGACATCTAACAGTGGAGTTTAATACATATGTAAGAAATCAATTACAAGACTGTCCCCGCTGTGACTGGTCCCCAACACCTGGGTTGGTACCCATCCATGAATTAATTGGTACCAGGCTGCACAAGAAATCAATAATTATTTCTGTTTTATTTATTACCTCTGAACAATCTTCTATTTTGAAAAATCTTTGATTTTGAAAAATGACCTCATGGTTACATCTCAGTCACTTGAGCGCCACAATTTAACTCACAAGCCAGCAAAATGATTAAGAATCAGACATTTATGTATATAAGTTTCTTTGCGAAGGGGAAAAGGCCCAGTGAAGAACCCACAAACTGCCAAGGAATGAATCCTCAACCAAACTGTCAACAAATCAGGTCACCATGTCTGTGCAAGATGAAGATCAACTGCTGGAGATCACAAATGATGGAGGCCCAAGGTTATTTTGCGTATCATATCGCGTATTTTCCACACGCAAGTTTGATTTCCAATGGAGATGTGCGGACATATTCATGCTTATCAGGGTGCTTTAGAATGCTGCGAGTGCACCTGACAAGAACTGAACTATCAGCTTTATTATTTGTAAGGAATATACATATTTCGGTAGACTAATGATTTTAGCTAAATGCAGAGCACCCAAACACTGCAGTGATTTAATATTTTTCCATAAATGAAACATGTATCAGAGGCGCAGCAATGTTTGTCATCCTCTGAGAGAACGATTGATGCCTAGCAATCTATGTACACCCACCACCCCAGGCCGTGGTAAAATTGTCAAGCGTTGACCAGTCCATGACCACTGCTGTAATCGACTTTTATTGTGTTTTTTGATGTTAATGTTAGATGTCAATTTGTCATCAGATTGACATCTAGTATCGGCCTCAAAAACTCATAAAAAGCCAAATTCAGCACAGTCCTGTAATGAATACGACTTCGGTACAAACGGGTAATGAAATTTTTAAAATCACGCTTTGCCAACTAACGTTTACATGCTCAGCGCATTCTTAAAAATTCTGATTGGCCACTGTGTTCACAGACTGTAGTCAGATGACCAGGCACATGCAGAGGGAGGCTTTGGGTGCTTTTTTTTCTCCTGTAGAAAAAGTGAAAAATGAAAATGCACCAGCCCTTATCACATAAACCTAAACCCCACAATACCATTTATAATCACCCACCACCTCACCCCATCCAAATGTCATTGTAGGGATTCATTCATTCACTCTTTTTCTTTTCGGCTTAGTCCCTTAATCAATCTGGGGTCGCCACAGATTAATTCGCCCATTGTAGGGATATAATTTCCAAAATTGAAGGTTTTTAGATTAATAAAACTAGCACTGGAGGACATGCTGTATGGAAAGAAACTAGGGTTGTTAAATGTATCGATTTCGGTACAAATCTGTCCCGAAATTTTGGAAAAGCCCAATGAGTAAGGATGGCTGCAGTGAAACTGACGTTTCGACACAGTGTCAAGATCCCGAAACGCAAGTGTTTCGAAACACTGCACCGAAGCATGATCCGAAACACCCAGGTCACGTGACTAAAGTGTTTCGAAACACTTGGTCACGTGACTAAAGCGATTCAAAGCATTGATCATTTCAGAGGCGTTTCAAGACCCGGAGAATCTGCATTTGACTGGCATGATCATTGTTATGAGTCTATCTTGTATGGCCTAGTGGACTGTGCGTGTGTACAATAGTACTGTGTTACAAATTGGTTTTGGGTTCGAATCCCGACTAGTCCAAATACTCCAAAATCATGATTTTATATATTTTAATCATGTTTCTGTTTTATGGTGTAGTCTAGATAGGATACAGCTGCGGATATGCCATCAATTTAGCATCATTTTTGTAACACTGTAAAACAATAATTCATATTTTTACAGTACAGTGATGGGTTTAGGTTTTGGATAGACGTTAATAAAATACAATGGGAAATTTAATTAATAATATAAATAATTATTGTTAACTTCTGGCCACAACTGTATCTGATCTAGCAACAACCCTGTTTTATGAACAAAACAATACAAATTTATTTACAAGGTGTTTATTCGTATGTCAGAGCAATGTTAAAACAAAACGATACAATAACAAAGCATTACCAAGTGGCATTAAAGCATTTTAAAATCACTGTATCAGTCTGGATTTGAACCCATTATTCCCACATGGTGGTCACGAACTCTAACGGCTCGACTAAATCATTTTTTGATTCTAGGCTACAAAGTGGGGTTCCATACCTTAATTTGTTCAACTGTTCTTTGCTGAAGCTGTTTCAGTGAAATACAAATAAAATGATCACTAGGTGTCACCGTAGAGTGGTGTTTCGAAACGTTTCGAAGCTTTGACACATTTGCTTCGATAGTTTCAGTGTTTCACGAAGCCTCGCTTTGCCCACCACTACCATTGAGCGCATTCTTATTTCTCTTAATTCATGTGCAGCTTGTTTACAGAATCACTGTGAAATAAAACCAGACAGCACGATGACATAAAACACCCTGGAGCCAGACTAGAAACTAAACTTGAAACATGAAACTGAACAGATAGAACTAGAAACATGAGCCTCACCAACATCAGGTTTCACAAAACAAAGCTGGACAAGAAACAAAGGAAATGTGAAGGCTATTTATACCAAACAAAAGAGTCCACATGACAAGAACAAACCAATGGAAAACAAGACACATGACTAAATTAACCAATCAGAAACCAGAAAGTAGAAACATGAGCCTCACTAACATCGGGTTACACAAAACAAAGCTGGACAAGAAACAAAGGAAATGTGAAGGCTATTTATACCAAACAAAAGAGACCACATGACAAGAACAAACCAATGGAAAACAAGACACATGACTAAATTAACCAATCAGAAACCAGAAAGTAGAAACATGAGCCTCACTAACATCAGATTACACAAAACAAAGCTGGACAAGAAACAAAGGAAATGTGAAGGCTATTTATACCAAACAAAAGAGACCACATGACAAGAACAAACCAATGGAAAACAAGACACATGACTAAATTAACCAATCAGAAACCAGAAAGTACAAATTAGTATTATTATTAACATTACTGCAAGGCTGCGTCCGAAACCGCATACTTCCATACTATATAGGACGCTAAAATCAGTATGCGAGCCGAGTAGTATGTCCGAATTCATAGAATTTGAAAATCAGTATGCGAGAAGTACCCGGATGACTTACTACTTCCGGCAAGATTCTGGAGTGCGCATCGCATGCATGCTGCGCTATCCCATGATGCCCCGTGAGTGAATTCATGAATGGGAGTAAAGCGACACAATTGACGCAGGTAGGTCACGTGACAATGGCAAAATGGCGGATGTAGTACGTCCGAATTCCATTCATACTTTTCACGTTCATACTGTATAGAACGTACTTTTCTAACGGCCGAGTAGTACGTTTAAATTCAAATGCAGTACCTACTGAGTAGTAGGCGGTTTCGGACTAATTTTAGTTTAATTATTATTATTATTATTATTATTATTATTATTACTGCACTTCCAAATGTACAATTTTATTCCAAATAAAGACTTTTTTTTATATTGGAACAAACAGATGCTCTAAACGTCTTATTAGCTAATCTAAATGACAAAACTGGGTTAGTCTTTGTGCAAAACTGGAAATTACATATCTTTATGGTACAAGCCTGGAAATTTTATTTCATGCCAATGCAGATTTTCTAAGAAAACACAGCTGGATGTAAGTTATTGGTTCCATTACTTGTGGGTGGGATGGTTATTTTATAATAACTGCTTTTATTATTTAATGTTCTTTCAACCCTCAGTGCTTCATACAGAGCGGTTCAAACGACATTACTCGACATTATTATTTGAAAACAGCTCTTGAGAGCAGCAGAACTATAGAAAGTGACAGTGTTCAGGAGGAAGCACAGTGTTACCAGCATACAGTATATGAGATTCTACCTGTTGTTGCTTTTAATTAACCCCCGTGTGCTGTTGGGGATGTTTTCATCCACTTTGGAGTGATTTTAAGTCCTAATTTGGTCATAAGTTCATCTGTGTTTCAGCAAATGGAATGATTTTTGGTGACAAATATTTATTTGATACATATTTTAGGACAATGCTTGGAAGTTTTCAAAAATTCAACAATACATTGTAAAACATAAAAGTTTTACCTCTTTCCAACAGGGAAATACACCAACAATCAAGAATATGGTGTCAAGGCTTCGAAATCAAAATATGTAATTATAATGGAAAACAATGGGGCAAAACATAATAAAAGGGTAGTTGTTTTGAGCAGTACACAAGTGTTAAGAAGGTTTTTCATGATATAAAGTCTAAACATTAAGCATTTATTAAAAGTAAAGAGCAACAATGCATTGATTAGTTATAATGATAGTTTAAAATAACGTTTCTATATTTCTTCCTCTATTAGTGAAAAGAAATTCATGGAGATTTGTATCAAAATAATAAAATCATATAAAATAAACAATAATATTTTAAATTAAAAATAATAATAAAAATTAAAACAAATAAATGTCATGTTTTATTGATAAATAAAAATAACCAAATTTTATTAAATTAAAATAAATGAATGAATACATATAAAAAAACATATAAAAAATGTCTAAATAAATGTTTTATTCATAAATAATATAAAATAATTAAAGAACAACATATTTAAACAAATAAGTGAATAAATAAATCTTAAATGTTTTATTCATAAATAATAAAATAAAACAAACTTATTTAATTTAATTTAATTATTTAAATAAATTTAAAATAAAAACATTTAAATAAATAAACAAATAAATACCTAAATCAATGTTTTATTCATAAATAATAAATTAAAATAAATTAAACATATTTAAATAAATAACATATTATAATAAAATAAATGTCTAAATAAATGTTAAATGTTTTATTCATAAATAGTAAAATAAATACAGAATAAATTAAATTGAATAAAAAACATTTAAATATATTTAATAAATTAATTAATTAATTAATAAATGTTTTATTCATGAAGAAAAATATCAACAAATGCAAAATATTTAAATAAATATAAATAAATAAATGTTAAACGTCTTATTCGTAAATAATAAATTAAAATAAATAACAAATTTACATAAATGTAAAAAATAAATGAACAAATGAATAAATAAATGTCAAATGTCTTATTCATAAATAATAAATTCAATAAAAATAAATAATTAAAAAATAAAATAAATAAATAAATACATAAATAAATAAATTATGAATTTCATTCATAAATGATAAATAATTAATTAAAATAAATAAAAAGATTTAAATAAATCAAAAATGAATGAATAAACAAACAGATAAGTCAAATGTTTTATTTAAAAATAAAATAAAGAATTATATTTAATTTAAAAATATTAAAATAAATTTTAAATAAAAAATACATATTTTATTCACAAATATTTAAATAATAAATAAAAATAAATACAAATAATGTAATTAATAAAAATTAAATAATTAATACATTAATAATAACATGTACATGTTTTATTCATAAAAATAATACAAAATAAAATTTTATTAAATACAATTTTAAAATGTACAATTTACATGTAAAATATTAAAATAAATTAAAATAAATTAAATGAAAAAAATAATAAATAAATTTAATTTTTTTTACTCATAAATATGGATTAAAGCATGTCTACAATACAGTACTGTGGTTTTCCACAACAGCATTTAGTAAAAGCCCAAATGAAGACATAAAACGAGGACAAAATAATATGCTATAAAAGAGCAGAATGTTTCTGTCTCCAGTGATGTTTTCATGTCCTTTCAGATCTGTTCTGTACATCTGCGACACATCATCACTGTAAGTCAAACGTGTCTTTTATATTAATGATGCACAGCGTGTGCAGCGCTTTCACATCAAACACATCTGGTCACCCTCACAGCAGTCAAGATGCTGTTTTACCTGCCGGCACAGCACTGCAGTCAACTGAACACTGCCTGGGGGACGCTCACAGAGGAAACACACCTGACCTCAACACACACACACACAAACTCAAATGCCACACCACACACATCACTCAAACACCATACCACAAACACATACTCATGCACAATACACACCGATCCTAAGCTCGCTGATCCACTAACACCATCCACCGCATATTTTAAACAGCCATGGTCAAAAACACAATCATAAAAAATATAAAATCTCTCTAATCCACAGTAGCCAAAATAATTGGCACCCCTAAAAGTTCTTAACACTGAAATATCCCTAAAATACATTTCCATTCATTCAATTCCATTTAAGGTCCATTACTCCAGCACACCAGGGTGAGTATAAACACAAAAGTGTCCAGCCATGGCTCACTTTTTACAGGAGTAACCCATAAGGAACACAAAGGCCAAAGCCAAATAACAGGGAACTTTCAGAGGACATTCAGTAACATTCCTTAAAAAGTCAAGTGGAAATGTTAGCGTGAAACATTTCTCAAATAAAGATTCTAGAATATTGATGGGTTGTTCTAGAACGACTTGTTCATTTTGAACGAATCTTTTGTATGACTCGAGAATGATGAGTCCTCTTACGGACTGATTCATTAATTCGCGTATGTGCACATTTGTGCAGATAGAGGAGAAGATTACTTCCTTCTATAGTCTTCTATTGGGTTTGAGTCGTTCGCTCATCATGTGAAAGACAGAAGCCAATCATATGCAGTCAGAGACGGAAAAAGATTTGATCCGTTCATCTCTCGAGTCCTCGGTTTGAGTTATCCATTCCGAACGTAAAAGACAGAAGCCAATCATATGCATTTAGAGCAGGAAAACGATTTGATCTGTTCATCTCTTGAGTCCTCGGTTTGACTTGTTCATTCAGAACGTGAAAGATAGAAGCCAATCTTATGCATTTAGCCAGAAAAAGATTTGATCCATTCTTTTATCGAGTCCTTAGTTTGAGTCGTTCATTCCTCACATGAAAGACAGAAGCCAATCATATGCATTTAGAGCAGGAAAACGATTTGATCCGTTCATCTCTCGAATCCTCAGTTTAGATCGTTTATTCCTCACACGAATGACAGAAGTCAATCATACAGTATGCATTTAGAGCCGGAAAAAAGATGTGATCCGTTCATCTCTGGAGTCCTTGGTTTGAGTCGTTATTTCATCACGTGAAAGACAGGAACGACTCAAAAACCGGAAGACTTGAAAGGTGAACTAATCATTTCGACTCAGAATGTGTGCTTTGTTTAAGCTTATATGGGACTGTCAGTGTGACGTGAATGAACCACTAAAATTTGAAGACTTCAATCATAGACTAAAGACCAGGTAAACAGTAAATGATCATTACTATTTCTTATAGTATTCTAGTTATGACTTGTTTGTAGGGTGTAGTTGTAGATGAGTTTGAAAGCAACTCCTAACATTTTAATAATATTTTAGCAAATAGAACAAAAAGATTTGTTCATCTCGCTGAACGAGACTCAAAGGTTTGATTCAGTAAAATGATCCAAACTTCCTGTCACTTTTCTGGAACATTCTTGTCATTTTGATTGAAAAAACGTTCTGAGAACATTATTATGATGAGGCACAATTTTTATGAAACATTAGAAATAAAGTTGTTATAACAAACATAATTAATGCATCTAAAGCAACTGGTCATTCTGAACATTCTAAACCTTCCACAATTAACACTTTTAGAACTTACTGCGGTTATTGTGGACAAGTTCTTAGAACAGTAACTTACTGAGGACGAAATGTTCTAATAATGTCTTAAACAACATTAAAGGATACATATTATGCCCCTTTTTACAAGATGTAAGGGTGCTTTCACATCTGTAGTTTGCTTTATTTGGTCCGGACCAAGGGCAATAAATAATACATTGTAGCATTTTCTGCCGTCTTCGGGTCGTTTTCACACCACACTGCTGGCTTTGGTCCGAACCAGATAAAAAAGAACCAAGTCATTTGACAAAATCCACATCACTCATTGGTCAGATAATGTTGAACATATTACCTAAACTGCTTTTCGATTGGTCAGGATTCACATGTAGGAAAATGACAATGAAACTCCTACAAGTAAAAAAACCGGCAGATACAAAATGTCGCTTTTTACTATGAAGCCCTGCTCATAGTATACTATATAATTTGTATACATCCCTTTAGACAAACTTGACATTTCGAAAATAAAGCACAACTGTGGCTGGAAAACAATGTTTGAACGCATCGCATGTCACTTTAGGAGGAGGCGTGTATTAATTTAGCTAAACTGTGACATGGTCATCTTGCAAAAATATTACCAACGGTCAATCAGGTAATGCTTTTCCTCCTCTCTCTCTCTCTCTCTCTCTCTCTCTCTCTCTCTCTCTCTCTCTGTGTGTGTGTGTGTGTGTGTTTAAAATTGTTAGCAAAGTGATGTCAACAAATATTTTCCTCAACATCCCATAATGCACAGCACATCGGCCTACGACAGCTGGATTTGTCCAAAAAGGCGCAGTACTTTTTGCGGTTGGGTCTGTTTTAGTTCGGATCATATTCTCACCACAAACGAACCGCTCAAGGGTTCGTTTGAAAGTGTACTGAGACCACCTTTTCATATAGGTCTCGGTACGCTTTTTTGGTCCGCTTTTGGTGCGCACTCAAGTACGTTCATTCACACCTGCCCAAACGAACCGCACCAAGAGGGAAAACAAACTCTAGAGCGATTCAACTGAACTAAATAAGGCAGGTGTGAAAGCACCCTCAAATAAGTCTCTAATGTTCCTATGGTGTGTATGTGAAGTTTCAGGTCAAAATACCACACAAATAATGTTTTATAAGTCTTTGAAACTGACCCTTTCGGGCTTTGATCCTAACTGGGACATTCTGGGGATAGTCAATTTAAATTTACATTTTTCAAAAGAGGGTGGAGCTACAAATGTCTATGTGTCAGCATAGTGGCAGATTCAAAAACAAGACTAATGTCATATGCTAATAAGAGAGAGACTGTCACTAATGAATGAGGTTTTCTCCATCTCATTACACGTACAATGAGAAAATGCCAATCAAAGTGTTTCTGCAGACTGTTTTCATCAATTAGTAATTTTTTTTTTACCATTGTAATCTGTTTATATTCACAGACCATTGCCAGACAATTGTGTTTAAACACCTTATATACATGATTTTGGCATAACAGGATCCCTTTAATATAACAGAAGACAAAGATTTTGAATAACATTTTTTATAACAAAAAATACCTAATCTAAATGCTTTGAACGTTCAAAAAATATTCAAGAAATACTGTTTTATAACTTAAAGAGAAGGGCGACATGGTGGCTCAGTGGTTAGCACTGTCACCTCACAGCAAAAAGGTTGCTGGTTTAAGTCTCGGCTGGGCCAGTTGATATTTCTGTGTGGAGTTTATATAAAATAAGATTATGATGTCATTTGAAATAATAAATGTTTTTTTTCTGTGGAGTTTGCATGTTCTCCACAAGTTCGCGTGGGTTTATACGGATGCTCTGGTTTCCTCAACAGTCCAAACCCATGCACTATAGGTGAATTGAATTAATTAAATAGAATGTAGAGTATGTGTGCGGATGTGAGAGTGTATGAGTGTTTCCCACTGGGTTGCAGCTGGAAGGGCATCCTCTGTGTAAAACATATTCTGGATAAGTTGGCGGTTTATTCCGCTGTGGTGACTCCTGATGAATAAAGGGACTAAGCCGAATGAATGAACTTAAAGGGAATGTTTAGGGAACATTTCTAAAACCTAAAACTGTTAGCTGGGTTTCTGTCATTCATCCATCAAAAGAAGTAAAAGCAAAGAGTACAATTCTGAAATTCAGCAAAAGATTGCTGAGCTCCACAAAATATAAAGTGGTTCTAAAAATATATGTAATGATTTGAACTTTTCCATTTCCACCATAAGAGCAATATATAAGGAGCTACAATGAAATAGAGATGTTATGAATCCATAAAGAGAACGTCTGTACAATCTAGATAGTTTGAGTGGTAAAACTCTCTCCAAGGATTACAGCTGGAGAACTGCATAAATTAACCGAGTCAAACACAAATTGTTTGGGACGGCTTGACAGAGAAATTCCTCTGCGCTCCTTCAAAAGAAACTCCAGCAGATTTAGTTGTCAGACACGACTGGACCTACTAATGGGATTGCTCTATAGTCAGATGAAATTCAAAAAAAAAGAGCAACAAAAGAGATGGGATTGTTGCACACAGGAATAAATAGTACCCTGTCTGCACAGTTAAAGACACCTTTAATGTTGTATCTTTCATGTTGCTGGGATATTTTGGTGTCAAATTTCTTAGAGATGTTGTTTAGATAGCATCACAGATTCTATCAAATTTCAACACGTAAAAACAATAAACCTTAACCTATTGTTGCCAGGATAACAAACATTAATAATAGATCTTCCCAATAAACAAAACCAAAACAAATTACATAATTGATACAATAATATGCCACTGAGTACAAAAGTAAGCCCTTCCCAAGGCCAAAACAAGCCATTTGTATTAGTGAAATATATTTTGTTGTTTGATGAGATTCATGCAAATTCTCAATGAATGTTAGTTATTTTGTGCAGTTTTGAATGAAATATTGAACAATGAACAATAACAGCATCATTTATTTATATAGCGCATACTAGAACTTCTATGCTACAGTTTTTCTCAGTCACTTTGGTGCATTTCTCATAACATGATTTACATTTGCATAACAGTTAATGCATACAATAAAAGCTTCATATTTTTTATACAGCCGCGTTTGATTATACAAATAGTGCCAATAATAATGACAATGACCCCAAACAAATAGTAAAATCAACACAAAAATATGTCATTGAGTACTAAAGCAAGGCCTTCCCAATGCCCTGACCTGAACCCTAGTAAAAACGAACAATTTATATTGGTGAAATATATTTTGTCATTTCATAATGGAATTTTAAGCAAATTCTCAACGAAACGTTAGTTATTTTGAGCAGTTTTGAAAGAAATATTAAACAATGAACAATAAAAAATTCATTTACTTACACAGCTGCATTTGTTTATACTAATATTGCCAAAAATAATAACAATAATTTAAAACAAATAGCAAAATTGACACAAAACTCAGTCACTGTGTACAAAAGTAAGGCCTTCCCAAGGCCCTGACCTGAACTCTAATAAAGCTAATCAATTTGTAATGGTGAAATATATTTTGTCTTTTCAAAACTAGATTTCAAGCAAATTCTCCAATAAATATTAGTTGTTTTATAAGTTTTAAAAGAATTAAACAATGAACAATAACAGCATCATTTATTTATATAGCGCATACTAGGACTTCTATGCTACAGTTTTTCTCAGTCACTTTGGTGCATTTCTCACAACATGATTTACATTTGCACAACAGTTAATGCATTCCTCAAAACAATTAGTGCAAACTGCAGAACCTAGTTGATAACCTGCAAAAGCGTTCCACTTGCTCAAAATGGATAGCTCATTCCTCAAAAGCAAGTATTGATGTCAATGAAAGTGTCAGTGTCATCAAGCTGAAAAGTCCTGCCACCATTGCCACTGCCACCAGTGAAAGAAATATTAAACAATGTACAATAAAAGCTTCTTTTTTCATACAGCCGCGTTTGATTATACACATAGAGCCAATAATAATGACAATGACCACAAACAAATAGTAAAATCAACACAAAATATGTCATTGAGTACTAAAGCAAGGCCTTTCCAATGCCCTGACCTAAACCCTATTAAAAACAAACATTTTATATTGGTAAAATATATTTTTCCTTTCATTATGGAATTTTTAAACAAATTCTCAATGAAACGTTAGTTATTTTGTGGAGTTTTGCAAGAAATATTAAACAATGAACAATAACAAATTAATTTTTTTATACAGCTGCGTTTGTTTATACTAATATTGGCAAGAATAATAACAATAATTTAAAACAAATAGCAAAGCTGACACAAAAATCAGTCACTGTGTACAAAAGTAAGGCCTTTCCAAAGCCCTGACCTGAACCCTAACAGATCAATTTGTAATGGTGAAATATATTTATTATTTTCAAAATGAGATTTTCAAGCAAATTCCCAATTACATATTAGTTGTTTTATAAGTTTAAAATAATTTAAAAAATAACAATAACAGCTTCTTTTATTTTCGCAGCCGCATTTGATTATACCAATAATAATGACAATGATCCAAAGCAAATAACAAAAATTTGCACATAAATCTGTATTAAAGCAAGGCCTTACCAATGCCCTGACCTAAACCCTAATGACAACGAGCAATTTTTATTGGTGAAATATATATTTTGTTGTTTAATAATGAGATTTTCAAGCAAATTCTCAATGAAATGTTAGTTATTTTTTAAGTTTTGCAAAAAAATATTAAACAATGAACAATAACAACCTCATTTATACAGCCGCGTTTGATTATACAAATAGTGCCAATAATAATGAGAAAGATCCAAAACAAACAATAAAATCCAGCTGCATTTGATTATGCCAAGGGTGTCTATAATTTTGACCATGGCTATACATGTACACAACAGCAACATTGGCAGATGGGGAAACAATCTGGAAGATTCTTGCACTGCTTGTCCTTAAATGTTAATGCTTTATATGCCAGAACCAAGGCCAAGAGCTTAGTGCATCACAATAATGCATTTTTATTCTTTACTTTCAATACACATTCTCTGTCTAGACTAAACATCACCTCCAACTCTTGGCAAAACAACAAGAAAATTCTCATATCTGCTGGAAATTATGCCAGCAGTGTTAGAGAAACCAGTTACAAAACACTTTCTCCCAGACATCGACGCTTTTCTATAAAGTTCATCTCCTCTCAAGAGCTGTTTGTGTCGAGTTGAATCAATAATGCTGTAGTTTGATCAGCTCCGCATGAAGCGCTGAGGGTTGAAAGCACATTAAATAATGATGGCAGATATTATAAAATAACCATTTCACCCATGAGTGCTAGAACTGATATCTGCGTTTTCACAGCAACTCCACATTAGCATTAACTTGAAATAAATGTTTATATCTTTTATTCATAAAAAAGGAGTCATTTCCATTTTTGCACACTTTTTATTTTTGTCAGTACTAGAACATAGGATGTTTACTATTATTATTTATATATATATATATATATTTTTTTTTTAACAAATGTCTGGCTATTATGAATAGAAATTGACTATTAAGTTACAGTTTTTCTCAGTCGCTTTGGTGCATTTCTCACAAATCTATTTACATTTGCACAACAGTTAATGCTTTTCTCAAAACAATTAGTCATTTGTGCATATCACAGTAGCAGTTTCTCATTCCTTCCAACAAATTGCAAATGCTTTTGGACATGCATCTTTTGCAGGTTATCAGCTAGGTTTTGCAGTTTGTACAAATTGTTTTGAGAAATGCATTAACTGTTATGCAGAAATGCACTAGTGTTGTGAGAAACACACCAACTCTAAATTGTTTATAAAAAACTGTAATAACAATGACACCTTTTAAATATCAACAAAGTAAAACACTCTTATGTATATCAGATAGACAGACAGAGAGACAGACAGAACCACACAGCCATATCACCCTGCAGCCCAAGACCGGTTACTCACTGAAGCTAAGCAGGGCTGAGCCTGGTCAGTACCTGGATGGGAGACCACTAGGGAACACTAGGTTGCTGTTGGAAGTGGTGTTAGTGAGGCCAGCAGGGGTCGCTTAACCTGTGGTCTGTGCTTGTCCTAATGCCCCAGTAAAAGTAAAGGGGACACTACACTGTCAATGGGTGCCGTCTTTCGGATGAGACGTTAAACCGAGGTCCTGACTCTCTGTGGTCATTAAAAATCCCATGGCACTTCTCGTGAAAGAGCAGGGGTGTAACCCCGGTGTCCTGACCAAAGTCCCTCTATCGGCCCTTACGATCATGGCCTCCCAATCATTGGCTCTATCACTGTCTGTCCACTGCAACAATAGCTGGTGTGTGGTGAGCGCACTGGCACCGTTGTCCTGTGGCTGCCATCGCATCATCCAAGTGGATGCTGCACACTGGTGGTGGTGTGAAGAGACCCCCCCTCATGATTGTGAAGCGCTTTGGGTGTATGGCCATACACAATAAATTCGCTATATAAATACACATTACATTACATTACATTATAAAACAATAAATAGAACAATAGACAGACAGACACAGACGGACAAAAAGAACAACAAAATGCTGGCTAGATAGATAGATAGATAGATAGATAGATAGATAGATAGATAGATAGATAGATAGATAGATAGATAGATAGATAGATAGATAGATAGATAGATAGATAGATAGATAGATAGATAGATAGATAGAAATAACAATAGATGGAGAGATAGACGGATGGACGGACGGACGGACAGACAGACAGATAGAAAGACAGACAGACAGACAGACAGACAGACAGACAGACACATAGACAGACAGACAGACACATAGACAGACAGACAGACAGACAGACAGACAGACAGACAAACAGACAGACAGACAGACAGACAGACAGACAGACAGACAGACAGACAGACAGACAGACAGACAGACAGATAGATAGACAGATAGACAGAAAGATCGATAGATCGATAGATAGATAGATAGATAGATAGATAGATAGATAGATAGATAGATAGATAGATAGAAATAACAATAGATGGATAGATAGACGGACAGATAGAGAGACAGAAATAACGATAGACAGACAGACAGATAGAGACAGATAGATAGACAGACAGACAGACAGACAGACAGACAGACAGACAGACATATAGATAGATAGATAGATAGATAGATAGATAGATAGATAGATAGATAGATAGATAGATAGATAGATAGATAGATAGATAGATAGATAGATAGATAGATAGATAGATAGATAGATAGATAGATAGATATAACAATAGATGGATAGATAGACGGACAGACAGACAGACAGACAGAAATAGCAATAGATAGATAGATAAATAGAGAGATAGATAGACAGACAGATAGAGAGACAGAAATAACGATAGACAGACAGACAGATAGAGACAGACAGACAGACAGACAGACAGACAGACATATAGATAGATAGATAGATAGACAGACAGACAGACAGACAGACAGACAGACAGACAGACAGACAGACAGACAGACATATAGATAGATAGATAGATAGATAGATAGATAGATAGATAGATAGATAGATAGATAGATAGATAGATAGATAGATAGATAGATAGATAGATAGATAGATAGATAGATAGATAGATAGATCGATAGATAGATAGATCGATAGATCGATAGATCGATAGATAGATATAACAATAGATGGATAGATAGACAGACGGACGGATGGATGGACAGACAGACAGACAGACAGATAGAAAGATAGATAGACAGACAGACACATAGACAGACAAACAGATAGAGAAAAAAAGAAAGAAAGAAAGAAAGAAAGAAAGAAAGACAGACAGACAGACAGACAGACAGACAGACAGACAGACAGACAGACAGACATGGTAGCTTAATGTAATGTTTCAATAATGTGTCATTGCTGACATACCATTTTGCCAACAGTGCATCTTTGGTTTAATTAACCTTTTAGTGTAATGAATTGATAATGTTCATATCAGTGACACACATGCAAATCATTAACGCTGATAAATGTCTCAAGTGACATGAAAACACTTAACCAAGACACGCACAGTCCTACACGTCTGATCAATGTTCAGCGCATTCAATGCATCTTCCTCCTCCTAATCTACAGCGTGGACTAATTTAGATGAAGCAGCAGGATGGATATGCTGTCAGACATCACTATAGGACAATTATAGGTGTTGTCATCATCAATGGGCTCTTAAAATACCCCTATTATGGGTTTTTTTGCACTTTCATGCAGTGTGTAACACAGCTCTAAGTGGATGAAAAGATCCAGCTGCGTTTTAAATCTGAAAGCGCACCATGTATGAAGTTACTAGTCATTTAAACAACAAAATGACAAATATAACAAAAAAGGACTGATTTGACTCTAAGGGTTCTTAAAAATGTATTTTATACTTTGAGTGTTTTATTAATGTTATGTCCTTGACCCTAGACCAGGGGTTCATTCTTCATACATGGATTACTCAATTAGCTGGATTTGGATATTGACGATTTGATTTGACATGATCCAGGATTGTTTAGTTCTTCAAAACTCATTCGAGACTTGTTGTCATAGCAACAGTTCTGGTAGCTCAAACCTGCTTGGGAGCAGCTTCATTTCATATGAACAGGATTAGATCGGGTCGGTTCAAGCAAAGATAATACTGAAAGTATGTTCCAAATGCTGATATTAGTAAATAATATAAATTAGTGAATATATATATTTATAATAAAAATATATATATTAATAAAACTTATGCAATCTGCACTCTGAAATAAAAGTACAAAGACTGCCACCTGGTGGTTCTAAGAGAAAATGTCAATATTCGACTTTTTAAAAAAAAGGGTAATAGTTTATGCAGTCATGGGGCCCTGTCATACACCCGGCGCAATGTGGCGCAAGGCGCAACGCAATTGTTGTTTGCTAGCTTCAGCTTGGCGCAAGAGTCATTTTGATGTTTTGCAGCATGCTGTTTAAATAGCAAATGCATTTGCGCTCATATGTGCGCTCATAGGCATTCTGGTCTAAAAAGGGAGGCGTGTAGAGGCACATTGCTATTTTAAGAAACTATAATAGGTTTTTCAATAGACCAGAACAAAGCCAGTCTAGCGCAGTCCAGCGCAGAGCACGTTAGTTGTGCGCCTCGCTTACACACTGCTCTAATGCACACAAGATGTAGAACAATACGCAAATATCTTTACATATGAAAAATAATTAAAATATTAGGGATATATATGGGATATAATAAGGATATATATATATATATATATATATATATATATATATATATATATATATATATATATATATATATATATATATATATATATATATATATATATATATAAATATATATATATATATATATATATAGGATATAAATATAAAGGATTAAATAAAATATTACAAAACATATTATTTTCTAGCCTACATGAATATAAAAACCACTGCTTTCATGCCTTCTTCATCTCGGGAGGCTTTTTCAGTTCATTCATGACAATTTGCCTTTGTATAATGTTATTATTATTAGCAGTATTATTTATTATATGCATATTTTTATTTGTTTTTATTAAAAACAAGCTTAGATTTGCCCATCTGTCAGGTTTTAGACCATATGGGGCACAGCATGTGTTTTAGGATATAATATATTGTTCATTTATTCGTTTGCTGGAAATTAGAACTGAATTTAGAAATGGTTTTAAAACTAATCTTTGCGCTTAACAAACTAAATTAATTATTTATAGGCTAATTGATGTCTGTGCGTACAAGGTTTCCCTATCCATGAGAGCGAAAGTGAAAGTTAATAATTTATCTCTCGTTCTCGCGCTGTAGATGCTCTGTTTAACTGTTTTCTTGCTAGTGAAATGCTCAGTTTTTCCACTTACACTTACTTTACGTCATGTAAATAGCAAATGCACCATGGCGTGACGCTGACTCATAAAGGTAATGGGAGATGAGACTTTGTTTGGTTCATTCTCAAAACACACCTATTGCTCATTAGTAAACTAAGCTCAACCTTTTTAGATCATTTGTCACGGCGCAAAGCGGATTTTCTCGTCCTTATATTAGCAAAAGTGGATTCTGACACACCCTGAATGCATTTGCGCCCTGCGCACTTTGTACTTTGAGCATGGACCGTCAAAATAGAGCCCATGCACGTGTATTAACCACTAATATGCCGGTGATTGATACTTTTACCGATATCAAAATGCTTTTTTGATGCAAAATTAATTTATACAGTTATTCCTTACGCCGATTTAAAAAAATGAGTAGGCCTAAGCTACTATAATAAAGAAAATCTTCTCTTAATGTAGAACTAAATACATTAATATGCATTGAAATACATGATGAATCCTCTTGACAAATGAAACTGTAAAGCCTGAAGCTCACAACAAATGTGGAAAGTTATTGGGGATCATATTTAACAAACCGTTTACTGCCAATTTTTGGTCATTTTGCTCACATGGATAAATGAATATTAATCAGATGATGTTATTACGCAATCGTTGCATAGCTGATCATGATTTCGAGAATCGATAGAGCACAACACACGCAGCGATCTCAGACCGTTCATCCAGACATTTAAATCTGATTCATGAACTTGTTTGAAAAACCAAATTAGCAAGAGAAGATTAAAAGATCCAGAATCTGCCAAATCATCTTAAATCATTTAAGCGAGGTACAAAGAATAGACCCCAGGGTCATATCATATGTTTTATATGTTTGTTTATATAACCGCTATTCTTATTTATAGCACTTCATTTTCGCATTGACATTTAATGTCTCTTCAAATACATAACTGCAGGTTAACAATGTTCATATTTGATAAACTTTAAACTTAAAAGCTATTAGTTACTAGTTAAAGTTATTAGTAACTTATAAAGTTATGCTAACTAATAACATTATATTTTCTAAATTCCATTGCAATGCAATCTGCTTTGAAACAATAATTATTGTGAAAAGCACTATACAAACAAACTTTAAATTGAATAAGTATTGTCTAAAAAATGTCAATATTGTTCTACTGAATCAAAAAGTCGCCTACTGTACACCTTGTGCAAGTAAACAAGACAAATTTTCACATTTAGTTACCTATCCGTTTCAGACAGAAAGCTACACCATTCTGCGCTATTTTTCTTGCTGTCAGAGTACAGGCTCTTGCCGCATAGGGAAGGGAGACGAATCAGATTAATTAACCTGAGCCGTCTGATGGCTGAATCTGTCAGTCCCGCTGTGACAGGCACCTGGCTATCTCTCCACACAGACTGGCAGTCCCATCCTGCAGATATGATCCACCGAAAGGTCAACGCAAGTGTAGCAAACATCAAATCTGCCAGCATACAGTATGACACATCCTTCTGGACAGGCGTATCTGTCTGTTTCTCTGTTCGCATACCTGACGGCCTGTCTCTCTGCATCCTATCAACGCGAACGCAGCAATGCGTCAGGCTCCAAACAGGATCCAAAATTAACACGCACGCCAATGCGGGAGAAACGGCTTTGGCAGGTACTTAAAATGTTACTTGCATTACTTTTTTGACTGCAATAAGAAGTCTTTCCATCACAAATCAGCAGTACATCTACAATTATATTCAGTGCTTTCGTGATTACATTTTGCCATCAAAAGTTATGGTAAAGGATTTCTGTTTCTGTAAAATCTTGGCATGTGGAATATTCCGAACATTGATGTGCTACCAAAATATAAGGGTGAGCTGGAGGGCACTGTGGCGAGGGGGCGGGGCCGAGAGCCGTGGGAACGGAATGAGGCCGCCGCGTAAGTGGATACACCTGTGGTGCGCACCGGCCTCGAATCCCACAGAAGGGGCTCTGGACTATAAGAGGAGGAACGATGGCAGAGGAGGCCGAGAGAGGACCAGGCCCGGACATATTGTTTTACTTTTGTTTTCAGTTTGATGGCAGTCTCCGTGAGGAGCTGCCGTCCGTTTGTTTTGGTTTAGATGGCAGTCTCCGTGAGAAGCTGCCTTCCCTGTTATTAATAAATATTTTAAACCTCGTCGGTTCTCCGCCTCCTTACAGCTGCCTTACAGTTTTTAGTTAAATCAAATAAACATTTCTAGTCATCTAACATTAATTAAAGCGACTAAAATTATTAAGTTAAACTTTGTATGACTTCAAATGTTTTGTTGGAACCTGATTAACTTATTAAAATAAGTTAATATATTTTCACTAATTATTTTCTTCATTTTCTATTTCCTCCTGGGGATACTCATTCCGAGGTCTCTAGAGACTACACAGTGCTATTGATGCAATCTAAGACCTGTGAAGAGATGATTCCAAGGTATCCATAATCCTGGACCAGGCCGTATCCCCAGGTTATGCTGTGGGCGTCATGGCGGAATAGAGAGCATGAGACTGATTCCTGAAAGACCACCATGACAATGAGTCCCCGCATTGATCCAGTAGGCCAGCCTGATCTCCCGCCAGTGCCCTACACAGCCCTGCAGCCTCTCCACGATGGACGTCCAGCTTCTCCAGCCTCTGGCACCTAGACTGTGGCTCCACACAGGAGAAATTTGGCCAGAAGAAAATTTTCATGCTCAACAGAGCCTACAGTTTCTTTTGAGTTTTTTTTTTCCCTTCACTTCGTCAATTGGTAAAGTTTTGGTTTCCTCGCCACTGTTGCCACTGGCTTGCTTGGATCAGGACTTGTGGAGCTGCACTTCAGTGGATTTACTCTACAGTGTTGGAACTTTCAACAGTGAAATTTATACCACACTGAACTTCAACTCTGAAACCTGGACTTTACTAGAACTATGTTAAGCTGTTTTAACACAATCTACATTGTAAAAAGCGCTATATACATGAATTGAATTGAATTGAATTAATATAAAGTTTGACCAATGCACTTCATCTGCAAATATATTTTTGCTATGGTTGCTCTATAATGAAATCTTGCATTATTTTTATCTATTTATTCTAACATTAGGTTAACTTAATGTTTTAATTTTTTTAATTTTAAGTTGATTGAACATAAAACAATTAAGCTGTTCCAAAAAAAAAAAAAAATTAAATAAATTAAAGACCTGTATCGTTTTGGCTCATTTTACAAAAGTAGTTTGAACAAGGAGAATATATTTGTTTTTGAGTGTATATAGTGTTGATATGACAACAAGTAAATGCTGTACATGAGTGCATTTCCGAAAACCATGGTTAGCCAACTCAGTCACAAGTTCCGTTGTTACAAACGTAGTTCGTTGATTTGGCACGTCCCAAATCCAATGTTCCAACCAACAAACTGCGTCACAAACTTGTATGCTTGCAACTACACCTCTGGAGCTGTAGTTAGAAGCATAGTTCCTGGCTATGTTCTATTCATTTAAAACATTCGAACATTTAAACTTATTAAGAATTATTAAACAAAAGACATTGAAATCACTCTTAGGTGTAATTTGCTTTGCATAAAGGTATTTTAATCTCCAGTCTGTTATTTAGCTGTTTAGATAGTTCTTTAATGCTTCATTAACTGTCAGAAGATACAAACTGGTTTTAAAATCCAGCTGTGCAGATGGGAACCATAATGTACTGCATTGCAATGTGTCCCACTTTTATTAGATCTATGCTATGCTGTTATATTCACAATGTTCTTTTTTGACATGAGTATTTCGTCATCTGTTAACTTAGATTGTTTTGCTGTGCTGTATAGTGGTGCAATCAGAGCCATCACAAGAAAGAACAATTAGTTTATTTTAATTGTTTAAAAACTATTAATGGTTATTAAAAATATATATATTTTTTTATTTTATTATATATTATTTTATTTTATTTAAATAATTCCATTTTTATTTATTTTATTTGATTTTGTTTTATTATTGATACCCATGTTTTTAATTTATTTTTTATTTTATGAACTTTTTAATATTATTTTTGTTATATTTTATTTTTATGACTGCCATGTTATATGTTTTGTTTCATAATTTTTTCTTAGTTTTTTCTTTAATTTAATTTAATATATATTTTTAATTTTATTTGTATTTTAATTGTAACATTGATTCCCATGTTGCTTTTATACATTTTTTAAATTTCATTTACTTTCTATTATTATTATTATTATTATTGTGATTATTATTTCTATTATTATTATTATTGTTGTTATTATTATTATTATTACTATAATAATAATTATTATTATTTTTACTATTATTATTATTATTATTATTATTATTATTAATTTATTTATTTTATTCTATGTTGTTATATTTTATTTTTATGACTGCCATGTTTATTTTGTTTTATTTGATTTGATTATTTCTTCTTTTTTCTTTAATTTCATTTAATTTGAACTTTTTATGTTATCGATTTTGTGTTGTTTTTATTACTATATTTTATATATATATATATATATATATATATATATATATATATATATATATATATATATATATATATATATATATATATATATATGTATATATATATTTTTTTTTTTTAACTTTTTTTTTTAACTTTTTTTTTTACATTTTATTTTCTTTTTTTTATATTTTTTATTTTCATGACTGCCATATTTATTTTATGTTTAATTTAATTTGATTATTTTTACTTTGTTATTATTATTTTTATTTAATTGTATTTATTTAACTTTGTTTTATTTATTTATTTTTCCTGTCAACCTATGAAGAAATACCGAAAGCCAGAGAACACTCATCTATAGGATTCACTTATACAGTCAGCTATTAACTTATGCACTATACATTTCAATATATCATCTCCACAATTCTGAACAGGACATCAACCAAATGATGCAGATAAACATTCGTCTGATTAAATATCCACTCTGCACATGTTTCTCAAGCTGCATCAATAATAAATCAATGTAGTATTATTATTTTTGAGCAAGTACATAGTCGCTCAACCCATATTCATCCATTTTTAAATGATTCTGTGTTGTTGCCAAGTGCGAAAGTCTTGATGTGGGTTACATCAAACAAAAAAAGTCAAATACTTCTCTCTGGCTTATTTCGTCTCTTCAAAGACGATTTAACTTTCCAACGCCTTGCAACAATGACGTTCATACGGCTTTTCGATTTCTCATTTTCTGCTCCTGTCCTTGGAGAATTATTCCAACTATTCAAAACCAATTTATAGGAGCTCAACTTGCATTTATTCCCAAACTCAATTCACTATGAAGAAATGAACACAAATCATCTCCTTTGACCTTATTTTCCACCAAAAAAACCCTCTTAGGGATATTAATTGAAACCCTATAATAGACCATTCCAGCCAAGAAAAAACACTGCTGATGTAGGTCATTAGAAAACGTCTCGATAAATACGAATTATGGGAAGATTAATGTTTTTTTCATCCTGCTTTCTCAGCCAGGGTTTCATGCGGCGATGGAGCATTAATTGCAGTGGCAGCGGAAAAAAATGATACACTATTATTTTCATAATCACAGAAGTTTTTCTGCTAAAAGGAGCAGCGGATAAATGTAAAACAAAGCTGTTGCAACAATAGAGTCCAAATAAGCTCTGACAAAAGAAATTACTCCACAGATTGAAGGCCAAAGATTAATTGAAATACATGAGCGTGTGTAGAAAGTCAATTAAATGTTTGGAGAGAAAAAAAAAGTTTTTACCACTAAAACTAAATGTCTTGGATTCACATAAAGAGCTGATCTAATTCAACATAATTTATTTATTTCTAGCCAGTGACCTTAAACAATACTATTGAGTGTTTTATCAAATCTAATTTCTGCCAAACACAAAGTAGTATATTATATATCTTTCAAGAGTGCACACTTAGCTGATGATTGGTAATAGGCTAGTTTGGCATGCTGTCCCGGGGGAGAGCCCTGAGCTCATAAGATCCTCGAGCACAGGGCTCCCTCCCGAGGGCAAGAGGGGAGTTTGAGCTCAGGTAGATCTCAACCCCCTAATGCTGCTTAAGGATTGCTATGAGGGTGTGTTGTTGGTGGAATTTGACTATGCTGCTGATTTGGTCAGCATGATTAGTCTCATGTTTTGGACTGTGGGAGAAAACCGGAGGGCCCAGGGAAAACCCATGCGAGCACAGGGAGAACATGAACTCCACACAGAAATGCAGACTGACCGGGTTGAGACTTGAACCAGAGGCATTCTTGCTTTAAGGCCACGGTGCTAACCACTGGGCCGCCGTGCTGCCCTATAGAGGAAAAGAGGTGGAGATGGGGTGGAAGGGGGAATTCTTCGAGGTGAAGAGGACTACAAGGTAAGATGCTTGGTTATTTATACTGAGTTAGGAATCGTCTGATTGGTGGTTTGTTCATTAGCTTGACTCTGGGCCAGTCGTGTCAATCATAAGGTCGGGATCCTCTCGAAATTAGTTTATAAACAAACTTCACTTATGTTTAATACACTGTAAAACCCAAAAAGTTAAGATAACTATTTGAGCAAATCGATTGCAACAAAGCTTTTAAGTTCAAAAAATAATCCTAATAAGTAGTGTGCACTTAATCCATTTGAGTAAACAAAGCAATTTGAGCACAGTAAAACCCAATAAATGAAGAGAACTCAAACCAACTGTGCTGTAAAACCCAATAAGTTAATGCAACTAAAACCGTTTGAGGAAACCGATTGCAACAAACCATTTGAGTTAAAAAAAAAAAAATCTATATGAGTGCTGTGAACTTACTCAAATTAAGTTGAAGTAATGAGCTATTTAATTAACTCTCAACTGATTTCAAACCTCTTTTCAAATGAGTAGAATTAACTTAAGTAATTTTTGAGTAACTACACTCATTTCATTCATTTGATAAAGTTGACTGTTGGGTTTTACAGTATATAATGTGTTGATATGAATGCTTTGCTAAATTGAACAGTTTATAAACATTAATGACACAAAAGGTCAAGTAAACTAATATTTTTGTGTTGTATTAACTCATTTTAATAAGTCAATCAGGTTTCAACTTAATATTTTGAGTCATTTTAGTTGATTGATGTAGTTTGAGAGGATTAGGGTTAGAAAATTTTATTTATGATTCAACAAAAATTTTAAAGGCAAGAATTTGTTTAACAGTGCAGTATTTCATCATTATATGTCGAATTTTGTCTAGCAGTTCTCCTTTATGCAGTTTGTATGTGCCTTTCACCAAAATGATTTAACAACTGTAAAATGCAACTTCACTTGTGCAACTGTAAATATTTTGGGTTATAAACACGACTTGACATTAACAGAAGCAGTATATAATGAAGCTCAAATATAAAATGAAATGCAGCTTAGAACACACTCATTCACACACATTTACAACGGGCAATTTAGGACTGTGGGGGAAAGGGGAGCACCTGGAGAAAACCCTCGCAAATGCAGGGAGAACATGCAAACTCCACAAAGAAATGCCAACGGACCCAGCCGAGGCTCGAACCAGCGACCTTCTTGCTGTGAGGCGACAGCACCACCTCCTACGCCACTGCATCGCCCCGGCTGATATTATATATAAACAAAAACATCTAAATGTCCATAAATATAAATAACTACTGTATATGTGTCGCAGGTCACTTCCTCCCAGACTACAACTCCCACCATATCCTGCATTTACACACCGGTTTTAAGTTCACCCTGATTGTACTCACAGATTGAGGACATAATCACTAATTATATGGACTATAAATACGCACACAAGTCGTGTTAGTGTTGCTAAAATTCAAAGCATTTTTTTCTTTCATTCATTCGTTTTATTCATTTAATTTGTAAAAAAAAAATAACAGTTAACTTGTCAAAGATAAGCTTTAAAAGTTTTAAAAACAAAACTTATTTCCATTGTTGTTTCTTGTTTTCACATATCTATCTATCTATCCATCCATCCATCCATCCATCCATCCATCCATCCATCCATCCATCCATCCATCCATCTATCTATCTATCTATCTATCTATCTATCTATCTATCTATCTATCTATCTATCTATCTATCTATCTATCTATCTATCTATCTATCTATCTATCGGTCTCTGTCTGTCTGTCTATCGTTATTTCTGTCTGTCTGTCTGTCTGTCTGTCCGTCCGTCTATCTATCCATCTATTCTTATTTCTTTCAATCTATCTATCTATCTATCTATCTATCTATCTATCTATCTATCTATCTATCTATCTATCTATCTATCTATCTATCTATCTATCTATCTATCTATCTATCTATCTATCTATCGGTCTCTGTCTGTCTGTCTATCGTTATTTCTGTCTGTCTGTCTGTCTGTCTGTCTGTCCGTCCGTCTATCTATCCATCTATTCTTATTTCTTTCAATCTATCTATCTATCTATCTATCTATCTATCTATCTATCTATCTATCTATCTATCTATCTATCTATCTATCTATCTATCTATCTATCTATCTATCTATCTATCTATCTATCTATCTATCTATCTATCTATCTATATTTCTGTCTGTCTGTCTATCTGTCTGTCTGTCTGTCTGTCTTTATTGTTTCCCTTGCTATCTATCTGCTCGTCCGTCCGTCCATCCCTCCATCCATCCATCCATCCATCCATCCATCCATCCATCCATCTTATTAATTATTAAATTAAGTCAATTGTTTTGCATAATGGCTCAGACTTTTGCAAATAAGCATTTAAGAAGCATCTTATAACATATATCAAACTGCCAATGTGGCTTAAGCTGATGTCTGTGGGTTATCTTGTTGTTACTGGTTGTAAATACAGCTTTTGTCACAGATATATGTTGAAAAAAATCCTTATTCAAGCCAGTAAACTAAAATGTTAACAAAATACTTTTTTTTAGTTAAATGCAAATGGCACAGTTTGAGTTGGATCTTATTTCCCGTCAAACACAAAGTCAAATGCATCTCTTTACGCTTCTCTCTGGCTTATTTGTCTCATCAAAGAAGATTTAACTTTCAGATGCACTTTCAAATGTCTTGGCTTGTTATACAGATGAAGAGTTGATAGAAATGCATCCCACTCAATTAAACAGTATTTCATTATTCTAGCCAGTGACCTTAAAAGCGCTAGCATCTCATCTCTTACATCAGTGCGTTCATGATTACCGGCACTTCAAACGCGAGCTGAAACGCCATTACGGGCGCCAGACAACAGCAAACGTTTACATCACAGTCCGAGACACGAACAGAAGGGGAGTCGAGAGTGACAAGATGCCAGATCACTTTCAATTAATAATTTGCTTGGACAGCCATGCGGTTCTCTCTCTGTGGAGTTCAAACCACAGCTGACACGGCAAAGATAGCGGAAAGGGACAAGGCCATATCAGAATGTATCAAAGGAGAACAGCAGGAGATAATTGGCAGGGGACCGCGGACAAATTGACAGCTTCCTTAAGACTCAGATTAGGCTTTGCCTCTGTCATAGCCGCGCACCGGAGAGACCACAGACGACTGTTTTATCACACTCCACCGGGAGGCATGATCTAAGCACTGTTTTGTCAAAATAACGGAAGCGACTTCTAGATAGAGGAAGGCAGAAATTGTGTCGTTGACCGGGAGAGCCACAAATATGTTATCAGACGGGGCTTATGAGGTCGGAGTTCCTGTGGTTCTGTGAAAGCGAGGGTTGACATTTTCAGCCGGGTTCATGTCTGACAGTGCGCTGCGGGAGGTAGGGTCAATCTGCACTTCTATCCTGGGAAGTGATTTTAGATGAATAAGAACAAAAAAAGTGGATGGATATATGGGATATTCGCAGAGTTTGGTAGTAACGAATTACATTTACTTTGTTACTATTGCTTGAGTAAAATTGTTGGGTAACTTGTACTTTTTGAGTATATTTAAAGATGTGTACTTCTATTTAAGTACATTTTATAGAAAATACAGTACTCTTACTAGGCTACATTTGGTAGTGTTGCTCCGTTACAGTTAAATGGTAATACATATGATTCTTATGACTTGTTCGCAAATATTGCGAGGTTGAGCCACAAGAGGTTGCTATAGTATATATACTGCATACATAAAATATTGAAAGTAATTAGTTACTAGTTTCTTGAGCAATTTTTTTAACTGAATACTTTTTTTACTTTCACTTGAGAAACCTTTAGGATTGTTACTTGAGTAAAAATTTCCTTAAGTACTTGTACTTTTATTTGTACTTTTTAGATTTTAAATACTAAACCAACCTCTACAAACCAGGCTCATTCTGAAAACGTACCGCTATATACATTTACATCCCATTTACATTTCTTTTTTATATTTTTGCGAATCTGCTAGGGGCCGCTGTGTACGCTTTTTGAGATCTTAATTTTCTCTCGCGATTGCCATTCGTGTCTGGTGTTCTCACGTAAATCCACCAGAGGCCACTGTAGACTGACTGACTGACCGATCAACTGACCCACTCTACTCCATCCCTAAACCCAACCAATAGTGTTTTAAAAAGCACGGGTTGACACACCCACCCCCTTCCCAAAACCCAACCAGCAGTTTCAAATAGCAATGCAGAAAAAGAAAAGCTCTCATCTGACTTTTACCACAATTTCAGATTAGACCACATTCTCACACTGTTATTTACTTGTTTATTTAATTTTTTTTGGCTTCTGTATTACATTACATGAGTAGAGGATAGGGACAATCAAAAATATGAATTGTCTATTTTTCTTGGCAAAAATCTTTTTGAAAGGAATTTTGTTTGGTATAATTTGTATTCTAATTTTAAGGTATTTTTGTTGGTCCGTTATCTACTAGATAAACAAGAATAATGAATAACATCTGATGTGAAGTGTTTCAAAACCAGTCAGCTATATGCTTCAACCCAGAAGCACAAACTGTTTGTAAAATAAAATCTAGCCTAAATAAAATTATAATGAAATATTCCCGGAAAAATTTATATTAAACTGTTTCATTTTTTATGACAAAATCATCCATTGCCGATAGATGATCATCATTTGTTGTTTATGACTACCCACGACACCCTATGTTGGGTATATCATGCCAAAATTATGACAAAATCATATGATTTGACCAGCGCTTAAGAAATGCTGGCTTATTTAAACCCAAATTGCTTAAAATATAGACTAACACTGTGCTAAAATGTGGTCCTATTCATTTAATAAAATAACCCAGTAATTAAAATAACCTAATAATTAAATAAATAACCTGGCATTTGGGTTAGCCCCTAATACACCCAAATTGGGTTGAAATAACCCAGCATTTTTTAGAGTGTGTCGGGCTTTATTTCGCAATACCAGGCTCCAGGATGTACTTTATCCCAAACTTAAAAAAAAACCCTTTAAACCAGGGGTCATCAAACTTGTTCCTGGAGGGCCGTTGTCCTGCAGATTTTTGCTCCAACCCTAATCAAACACACCTGAACAAGCTAATCAAGGTCTTACTAGGTATACTTGAAACACCCAGGCAGGTGTGTTGAGGCAAGTTGGAGCTAAACCCTGCAGGGACACCGGCCCTCCAGGACCGAGATTGGTGACCCCTGCTTTAAACAGACAGTCAACTAATATAACTGGTAGCTGACATGTAGTTATTGATAGTCAACAGAATGCCCAATGAAAATCAAGAGTTGAAAATTATACAGTATATTGAAATGTAATAAAATGCATTGCAAACTACTGTAAAAAAATAACTGACCCAACAACAAATTTAAAATGACAATTGTAGCTCTCATCAAGCACTCTCCACAGGGTGCACAACTGTCTGACTTCATAGGAAGCCTCAGGCAGTGAGAGGGCCTGGGGCAGATGATCCCACATATCGGTAATCCTGCCCTGTCCTTTGGAAAAACATAGATATCATAACCCCAGGACACATGGAAGCTTGTTAAATCTAAATTTCATTAGGTGATTATTGTTGCTTCCTTTCGGTCTGATTGAAAGCATCTTCACATCCTGCCACTGTCGCCTATTTTGCTGTTGGAACATTCTTCTCAGGGTCACTGATTATTGAATACACTCATGTGAATAGCCCGAAACAATGAATAGATTCATGCAATTGTGTTCAGATATGAAAAACACTTCTGTAATCAAAGCAAACACAGTACCTGCCACATTTTATTTTAAAGGGTCTTATTATGAGGATTACGCATTCAGCTTGAGTTATAACCTACAAAGTCACTCCAGCAGGATCTATTATGTATATAACTAAGCGCTGTTTCTGAACTCTGTAAAATGCCTTGATTGTAGTCCAAAGTTTCTTTCAGTGATGTACAGCACAATATAACCAAGTTAAAGGGGATGTATTATGCTCACTTGGCCAAATCTCATATTAATTTTGAGTACCTATAGAGTTGTACATCTTTTCTAAAAAAAAGTATTTAGTTGTTTACTAATACTTTCATGACAAAGGTAAAGCTTTGTAATTTTCTCTGAATTTGACTGCATCTGACTTTCATCTTCACGGACTGTATCCTGTAACACTGCTTTAAATAAAAGAGGGGAATAATTTTGCTAGTGTAACACTTTGATGAAGGCAATGACAGCAGTGTAATCAGTCTAGGTTGGTCCCTAGTTTAAACGATCACACCAGTGTGATTAGAGCGCTCAGTGTATTATTAATCAGCTTTTAAATTTAAATCTGCTCTTCCACAATGATTGGCTCTGCGAAATAGGAAGTCAAAAACTAAAGTGTATCATTGTTTTCAACGAAATACCGTTTGCGTAGGTTACAGACATTTTATTACACAGATTTACCAGTAAAACAAATGTTTATAAGAATATTTATTTCTACTCTTCTCTCAGTTAAACAACCATTTGCTTTTTTTGTAGTTTAGAAGACATTGATGTGTCAGACATCCCAAGTCTCCAGGAAGCTCTGGGAGTGTCCTGCATAAGCATAGAGACACCCTGATGTCCGCAAATAAATATAATATCTTTGAAATTAAGGCATTATACCGCCCCCTTCTCACTTTTCATCTACATCACGCATTGCCCCCCATCTCCATATTTCATGTACGTCACAAAACTCCAATGTGCCCCCAACAACCCCCCATCGACATCACACAACTCCTATACCCCCAACCCCCTCATTTCCGCTCTTCATCGATGTCATGCAACAAACAAACATCCCCCACGCTCCTGCTCCTCATCTACTTTGCGCAACAAATAAGATTTCTGTTTCTGTTTATATCAGAGGTTTAATTTGACAAGACTAGACTGACAGGACAGACAACTAATTTGCTTGCCATTGCTGAAGTAACAGAAGCACAAGCTGTAATGGACACGCCCTCTTATGGAAAAAGGGGTGGATATCAGAAGTTCATTTGGATTTAAAGAGAAACATACACAAAAGGGAGTATTTACAAGACTATGAAATAAATATTCTGTGAATTATTTTAAGCACAAACACATTCTGGGGACACATGAGACTTCTTTGACTTTTTCTTTTAAGCCTCTGCATTTCTTGAGTCCCGCCATGACTCATTTTATTGCAATGCAAACACTGCACTCTTTCAGTCTGTTGCATCCATTTGTTTTGATCTCAGCTGCTAACTGAATGCCAGGAATTCTCACAGAGAACTCTCCGACAGGAGCTCTGTGGCATTTAGCCATGTTTTTTTGTTTTTTTTAATTAAAAGTGTTGGTCACATAGGGCACATTTCTGTATTTTAAACACAGCTAGAGGAACCACAAACGAACAGAACACATGGGTCTCAAGACACATTTCTAAAAGTTTAACGACTTTTAGCTTGTGCTTGACATCTTTAAAAAGGGCTGCTAATGACACCGGATTTTGAAATTGCAGTAAGCGTGGCATGCAAACTAATAAATGTTCAGAAGATGTACAGCACAGTGCTCAAAGTAGGCCAGTGTGCACCACTACACTACCACTGCTTCTGCATTAGAAACTTTAACAAACTACCTCTTTATCATTGCATAATTCCACTTCTCACCAGTATTTTTCCACTGAGAGTCAAAGTATCAGTCACTATCCATACTTATGGATTAAAAAGCACATTCCAAAATGGGTTAAACGTGTTTAATAAACGGGCACAATATGTATTCTTTCAATATAATATCCAAAAACCACAAGAATATATATTTTGCTGACTTTGGTGTTATATATTTTCTGAAGTGGGTAGAATATCCAAAATATATACTCAAGTAAAAGTACAAGTACTTGCAGAAATTTTTACTCAAGTTAAAGTAAAAGTAACAATCTTAAGATATACTTGGGTAAGAGTAAAAAAGTATCTGATGAAAAAATTACTCATTACACTTTTCATATATATATATATACTTTTTCATATATATTACATATATATATATATATATATA
>NC_141028.1:7440000-7475000 GCF_052040795.2 Danio rerio
TTGCAGAGATTTCAAAATGCAGAAATGGTGTAACCATCACTTTAATATTATTCAGTAAGTTTATTTTAAACAATTAAAAGCAATTTAGCATCAAACGATCACAATCTCAGTGATACGCTTAAGTGCCCTCCTAGGCTTCAGCTCATGGCACTAGTTAAACACTGTGAGGACGCTTTCCTGCTTCAGCTTATGTAACCCGGTGAGTGATAAAACACTGCAGTCCTCTGCAGCACACCCTCGTGTTGTCTGTAATAGTGTTGTCCCGGTACTGAAGTTTTAAACCCGGCTATTTCCCGCTAACATAGAAGCGCCGCTGAGCGCGGATGACTCGACTGATCTTCACGGCTTCGCGCTTCAGTCTCCGTGTATCTGTGTTTGGTTTGCGCTCAGTTTACCGCTCTTCACCCAGTGCAAGCACAGATACACGGACTGGAGCGCAAAGCAGCCATCAAGATCAGTCGAGTCATCAAGCAGATCGCTCGTCTCGTCTGTGTTTGTGCTCAGTATACAGCGGTGGGTGAACTGATGACCTTCTCGGCCAATCACAAGCATTTCTGTTGAACACGTAAACACAATAGCAAATCAGCGCTGTTTCAAGAAAGCCATCAACAGTGCCTTAAATGTTAGCGCGAAATTGCTGTTTTTTCTTTTAATTCAGTATATCGTGACAAGTCTAATAATAACTGAAAGAATCAGTTTATTAACTCGAGTTTGATAAATATAATCTAAAACGTGTGTTTGGAAAAGAAAACGTTAGCTAACTAGTGCCATTTCCCTTAACTTAGCTGAAAATGAGCTCTGATATCCCTTTTTACATTTACCATTCATTCAGAACGGACCTTCGGGTTACCTGGAAGGCGGAGAAATGATAAATTTGTGTCACTTTATCTTCGCTGATAAGATATACAGCCAGCTACACAACATTCCTATGTAACTCCAAATAATACTTCAGGGTTTCTTCCCACCGCAGCCTCGATTTCGCTTTTGAAAATGGCGGCCGCGTGAAATCAGTCTATTGAGGGAAAGATGAATGCAGTCAAGTATAGCGATATCCTGGATAAGTGCTCAGGACCTTAGACTAGGTTGAAGGTTTACCTTGCAACAAGACAATGACCCTAAGCACACAGCTAAGGTAATGAAGGAGTGGCTTCGCAACAACTCCGTGACTGTTCTTGAATGGCCCAGCCAGAGCCCTGACTTAAACCCAATTAGGCATGTTTGGAGAGACCTTTAAATCACTGTCCACCAACATTTACCATCAAACCTCCAATCAAACTGGAGAGGATCTGCAAGGATGAATGGCAGAGGATCCCCAAATCAAGGTGTGAAAAACTTGTGTCTTTCCCAAAAAGACTAATGGCTGTATTAGATCAAAGGCGGGCTTCTGGCTTCTACTAGATACTGAGCAAAGGGTCTGAGGACCCTGTGATTTTTCTTTTTTTTTTTTCTTAATAATTCTGCAAAAATGTCAACAATTCTGTGTTTTTCTGTCAATATGGGGTGCTGTGTGTGCATTAATGAGGAAAAAATGAACTTAAAGGAGTGGCTGCGATATAACAGAGTGAAAAAATTAGACGGTCTGAATAATTTCTGTACCCATTATGTGCAAAATAAATTAAGTTTGAGACTGTTAAACACAAAATGAGAAGTTTTTGAATTCTTAGTGAAAATTGCATTTTTACAGGTTTATTAGTCCCTGCTTTCGCGTGGGTTTCCTCTGGGTGCTCCGGTTTCCCCCACAGTCCAAAGACATGCGGTTCAGGTGAATTGGGTAGGCTAGAATTGTCCGTAGTGTATGAGTGTGTGTGAACGTGTGTGTAGATGTTTCCCAGAGATGGGTTGCGGCTGGAAGGACATCCGCTGCGTAAAAACTTGCTGGATAAGTTAGCGGTTCATTCTGCTGTGGCGACCCCAGATTAATAAAGGGACCAAGCCGACAAGAAAATGAATGAATGAATTAACAGGTTTATTAGTGGTTTACATAATGCAACATTTCTCATACTGTCTAAATGAGGATGTGTAACATGTTTATTTATATACTCATGAGATTTATGATGTTCGCACTGTCCTTTTATATTTTTAAAGCGACATTTCATACAAAATTGAAGTTCCACCATCATTTAAATATTGAACACACATTAAATTAATTAATTAATTTATGTTTAGTTAATGGGAAAAAAGCACCTTCCTTTTTTATGGAGATGCTTTACAGCTCTAGTCACTACACGCTTTAATTATTCTTCATAACTTATAACAGCATTGAATTTGGTTTAGTGTTTCTGCAATGCACATAACTGGTTTATTATTGCTGTTGGCAGCAATATTTTGTCTTTGGTGCAGACTAAACTTTGGGGCATAGCTAATGTCTCTTTGCATATTCATCAGGCATATAATGTTCAAACTTTCCTATCGCACTTTAAAGCAACATTTCACCCTGAATGAAGTTGTTATCATCATTTCCATACCCTCCTGTTGTTATTTCTTCCAGCTAACAAAAGTTGAGGATTATTGGAGCTCTGATGTAGATTGCAAGTAAAAATAAATACATAAATAAAAAACGAATGAAATACATGGTTTGTCATTTTTAAAGGAATATTTAAGAATTTTTTTTTATTTATTATTTATAGATTTTTTTTTAAATGTATTTTTAGGGAGGATTTTCACCTTTAATTATAGCAGGACAGTAGAGAATTCAGACAGGAAAGCATTGGGAGCAGAGAGTGGGGAAGGTGCTATATGTCAGCACGCAGTACCACTAGGCTACTGGCACCGATATATTTAAGGATTTTTTTTATTGCAAGTTTTCTCATTGTTTCCATCTACTCATGTTGTTCTTTTAATTGTTAAACAAAATGAGTAGAGTATAAATTAAAAGTTGTATTTCATGTATTTATTATTATTATACAGATGTGTTTTCATCATCTTTTGAAATTGACTGAATTGTAAAAAAAAATTCTTTGGCTTCTCCATATAATTACATCAACATCCATATCATGTCACAAAAAACATAGCATTAAAAATTAGAGTTCAAGAGTTCACACTTAGCTGATGATTGATAATAAAGTATGTCTGGCATGCTGTCCTAGGAGAGAGTCCTGAGCTTATAAGATCCTTAAGCCCGGGGCTCCCTCCTCTTAGCAGGGCGAGAGTGGAGTTTGAGCTCAGGTAGATCTCGATGAACTCCTCCGACTTGTTAATAGCTGATGCCAGATTATAGGGATAGCTATACTGCTTATAAGAGGTCATCTATAGTCAAGGCTTGACGGTTACTTTTTTCAGGAGGAGCACATGCGCTCCTAAGTTGAAAAATTTGGGAGTACATTAAAGAATTGCAGGAGCACAGTGAAAATATATAAATTAATTAATGTTTTTGCCTAATAAATGAACACAAGGAGATCTTTAGTAGCAAAACAGTTGCATTAATTTGAATACAATAAGTACAATAGGTTTTGTTTTACTGTAACAACAGCAGGACTGGGATCAAATTGCTCTAATGAAGGCCTAAATACATTTTGCAGTTCAAACACATTTATTTTAGTCACAAATGCGAGCAAAATGGTTACAACTCTGTATAGTGCCAATGTGGTATGATCAAATTACTTATGTCACTTGTTTTTGGACTGTGGGAGGAAATCGGTGGAAATCATGCGAGCACGGAGAGAATATGCAAACTCCATTTTTTTTTCTCTTCTTTTTCTTTTTTTTTTAAATGATTTGTATTATTTGTTTTTATTTTTTATACTTATTTCATACTTATTTTATACTTGTTTCTTTTATTCCTGTTTATGTAAAGCACTTTTAATTGCCACTGTGTATGAAATGTGCTATATAAATAAACTTGCCTTGCCTATACAGAAATGTCGACTGGTCCAGTAAGGGCTTTTTAACCAGTGACGTTCTTGCTGTGAGGCAACAGTGCTAATCACAGGGCTGCCGTGTCACCCAATCTAGAAAAAGGAGAAGGAGTAAGGGTGAGAGGGGGAGGGGGGATTCTTCAAGACGAAGATACTAAGATAAGAAACTCTGGTTATTTATAGTGATTCAGGAATCGTCTGATTGGTGAATCATGTGTTAACTAATGTAGGACAATCATAAGCATGTGATTCTCATGAATTAGCTTATAAATAACCTTTAATTTCAATTTTAATGTGATTTATGTGATGATATTGAAGGTATTTGTTAATACATTCAATATCATCATATACAGTTGAAGTCAGAATTATTAGCCCCCTTAAAAATGTTTTTTCTTTTTTAAATATTTTCCAAATGATGTTTAACATAGCAAGGAATATTTAACAGTATGTCAGATAATATATTTTTTCTTCTGGAGAAAGTCTTTAATGCTTTAATTCAGCTAGAGTAAAAACAGTTTTTATCTAAAAAAAAAAAATCTTTTTAAGGTCAAAATTATTAAGCTATTATTTTTTTTTATTATTCAAGACTTGACTTGATTAGGAAAGCCACACACCTGTCTATATAAGACCTTACAGCTCACAATGCATGTCCCCAACTCTGAAAACTGGACTGACACAGTTTCAATTTACCAGAACTTCTATGTTAAGCTGCTTTGACACAATCTACATTGATAAAGCGCTATAGAAATAAACAAAAATTAAATTGTGTAGTTTTTACTACTCGACCCAGCCTTTGACGATAGTCATACCATGCAGTCATGTAAAAACACTTTCAACCCAATTCTTATATATTGTAACATTATACAATAATTATGCTTCTCCATTTTGTAGCACAACATTTTTTTTACATCACTTCTGATGTGTAACTCTGTGTTCAAAGATATGATTTGCAATTCCAACAGTTCCTTTTAGCAGCGATCTTAAATCATTCAATATCTACATTTGTCCTAAAAGTTAGATCTTTAATGAGACGCTGTCATTTGAAAACTCAAAATATGACTTTTCAGCCTTTCTGCACTTTCACCTCAGCAGACGGAGAAGCGGTGTGTTTAAAATTGCACCAAATTACTATTTTAAGTCGAGTAATGACATCTTAGTGGATCTGAAAAGAAATCTCATGCCCCTGCCTCATTTGCCCAACTGCAAGGCCACATTAGGACAAGGTAAGAAAATCAGAAATGTTACATTTTAAAGCGGCCCATTTTCCAGTAGCGAACAGAAGAATCGCTGTAAAAGCCAATGATGCACGACGGGGCTGCTGTACCTGCATAATTTGTGGTTATAATTAAAATGATCTTAAAGTGAATTTCACAGATGAGAGAATGGACAACGCTGCTTTCTGGAACAGTTTTAAAGGAATACTTCACACAGACATTAGCATTATTTCATGAATTTGTAAGAAGATGTTGCTGATCTCTGATCTCTTTCATTGTCGTTACAACATGTGCATTGAAAAAAATGAATAACAATGCCAGCATTTTTCTTATAAATAAATAGTTTAGTAGTTTATTTTTATGCAACAAACTTTATTACATAACAAATGCTACTAATATTTTTAGACATGCTTAAACTGTTTTAAGATATAAATTTACTGGCCACTTTATTAGGTACACCTATCCAACTGCTTGTTCACGCAAATTTCTTATCAACCAATCACATGGTAGCAACGCAACAATGGAGCAACAATGGAGAAGAAAGGTGATTTAAGTGACTTTGAATGTGGCATGGTTGTTGGTGCCAGAAGGGCTGGTCTGAGTATTTCAGAAACTGGGACTTTCACGCACAACCATTTCTAGGATTTACAGAGAATGGCCCGAAAAAGAAAACATATCCAGTGAGGGGCAGTTCTTTGGGTGCAAACACCTTGTTGATGTCAGAGGAAAATGGTCAGACTGGTTCCAGCAGATAAAAAGGCAACAGTAACTCAAATAACCACTCGTTGCAACTGGGGTATGCAGAAGAGGCAACATTGAGGCAGATGGGCTAAAGCAGCAGAAGACCACACTGTGTGCCATTTTCTGCCAGCTAAGAGCAGGAAACTAGGGATACAATTCACACAGGCTCACCAAAACTGGACAATAGATGATTGGAAAAACGGTGCCTGGTCTGATGAGTCTTGATTTCTGCTGCAACATTCTGATGGTAGGGTCAGAATTTGGCATCAACAACATCAAAAGTATGGATCCATCCTGCCTTTTATCAACGATTTAGGCTGCTGGTGGTGTAATGGTGTGTGGGATATTTTCTTAGCACACTTTAGGCCCATTAGTACCAACTGATCATTGTTTCAACGCCACAGCCTACATGAGTGTTGTTGCTGACCATGTCTATCCCTTTATGACCACAATGTACCTATCTTCTGATGGCTACTTCCAGCAGGATAACACACCATGTCATAAAGCGCGAATCATCTCAGACTGGTTTCTTGAACATGACAATGCATTCACTGTACTCAAATGGCCTTCACAGCCACCAGATCTTCATCCACTAGAGCACCTTTGGGATGTGGTGGAACGGGAGATTTACATCATGAATGTGCAGCTGAAAAATCTGCAGCAATTGCGTGATGCTATCATGTCAATATGGAGCAAAATCTCTGAGGAATATTTCTAGTCCCTTGTTGAATCTATGCCACGGAGGATTAAGGCAGTTCTGAAAGCAAAAGGGGATCCAGCACAGTACTAGTTAGGTGTACATAATAAAGTGGCCAGTGAGTGTACTTCACCTTTTTATTTTTGTTTGTTTCATTACTTGTGCTCTATGTTACTCTAAATGGTTTCAGGAACAGTTTTAAAGGCATATTTCACACAAACATTATATTTTTATTATCATTTTATAAGTTATTTTATATTGACGTTACAACATGCAACTTTTGCATTTAAAATGATGATTTACAACGCCATCAGTCCCTTAGAAAAAAATAGTTTAGTACAATATTGCAACCCATATCGAACACACCAGCTTGTAATTATCAAGTGCTGTTCAGGTCCTATTCAGGACTATACCTATGGCAACTTTAATGTAATAGAGTTTGGTATATACACCGTTGGCCCACAACCCTCAATCAAGTTTGTTTTTTGGGCTTTTACAAGAAAAAGTTTGGGCTCCCCTGCTCTGAATGGTTTCTGGAATGTTTTTTTAAGGCATATTTCACCCAAACATGACATTTTTTGTTATTATTTTATCAATTATTTTCAATTGCCATGACAACATGCAACTAAATTCTGCATTTAAAATATATGGTTAACAATGCCATCGGTTTTCTTATAAACACATGGTTTAGTAGTTGTTTTGCAACAGACTTTATTCCATAATTAATAGTAGTAACATTTTTAAACATGATTAAAGTGCTTTTTTAAAAAGCAAATATTCCCGTTTTCATCATTTGTGCTCTTTCATGTTGTTCTAACATAGTTTTCTTCATAATTATTTAGCTTAAACATGCATGAAAATGGGAAGAAGGCTTTCTGAGATAGATGTGAATGAAAAAAAAGTCTGACTGTTTTGATACTGATGTGGAACTAATATACATTTAACCCCTTTGTGCTGTTAAGCATGTTTTTATCCACTCTGGGGTGATTTTGAGTCTTAATTTGGCCACAACGTTCTCTGTGTTTCAGCAAATACAATGATCTTTAGTGACGTATCTTGTTTTGGCCCATATTTTGGGAAATTGCTTTGAAAATTTTTTAAATCTCTACAATAGACTCTGGGCAAATTGACTACCCTTTCATTATATTCAAGCCTGCTTTTGCTCATTGACTTTTATTCTATTATAAAGACATTTTTTGATTGCAAAGCCATGACAGCATATAATCATGCATTCTTGATCATTGGTGGTTTTCTCTGTTGGGAAGAAATTGGGTACAAATTGTAATTTTTGCTGCTGATCATCAGTTGCAGTGCAAATAATTTCCGGCTTTTATATGGAGTTATATGATGTATAGTGTGTGTGTGTATGAGAAAAAAAGATCTTTGTGCACTAACCCTGATATGTCTGATAAATCAAAATAATCACCTCAGCTCTCAAAACGTAGTACACATAGTAAGTATATTTATATATGCACACTATCATTTGTTTTTATACTCCATAGAACTCAATACAAAATCCATAATCCTTTCAATAGTAAAAATTACAAATTGTGCCTCTTCCCAAAAGGAAAAACCACCAACAATCAAGATTGTATGATTACTTAGCATTAAGGCTTTGCAATCAAAAATGTTACATTTGGGGCTCTATTTTGAAGGTCCATGCGCAGAGCGCAAAACGCAGGGCGCAAATGCTTTCAGGGCGTGTCAGGACGCGTTTTTGCTAATTTAAGGACGGGAAATCTGCCTTGCGCTGCGACGCATGGTCTAAAAGGGTTGAGTTTATTTTCTTAATAAGTTACAGGTGTGTTTTAAGAATAAACCAATTACAGTCTCATCTACCATTCCCTTTAAGAGTCAGCTGCGTCGCGCCAAGAGAGCATTCGCTATTTACAGGACGCAAAGTAAGTCTAAGTGGAAAAAATAAGCATTTCACAAGCAAACAGTTAACAGTTAACAGTTTTTTTAACAGAAAACTGTTAAACAGAGCATCTACTGCGTGAGAATGAGAGATAATGGATCACTTTCGCTCTTATAGGGAAACCTTTACGCACAGACATCAATTAGTCTATAAATAAATAATTTTGTTTGTTAAGCGCAAATATGTTTCAAAACTATTTCTAAATTCAGTTCTAGTTTCCAGCAAACGAATAAATGAATAATAATAGCAAAATGTGCTCAAAAACCTGAGTTATATCCTAAAACACATGCTGTGCCCCATATGGTCTAAAACCTGACAGGTGGGCAAATTTAAGCTTGTTTTTAATAAAACAAATTTAAATATGGATATAATAAATAATACTGCTAATATTAATAATACTATACAAAAGCAAAGTGTTATGAATGAACTGAAAAAGCCTCCTGAGATGAAGAAGACATAAAAGCAGTGGTTTTTCATATTTATGTAGGCTAGAAAATAATATGTTTTGTAATATTTTAATCCTTTATATTTATATTTATATCTATTCTTATTATACCCTATATATATCCTTAATATTTAAATTTTTTCATATGTAAAGATATTTGCCTATTGCTCTCTTGTGCGTATTAAGCAGTGCGTAAGCGAGGCGCAACTCTGCGCCGGAGTTTAGACCGGGTTAGTTTTGGTCTAATGAAAAATCTATTATAGTTTCTCAAAATAGCAACGCGCCAGCGGTTCGCCTCAGAACGCCTTCCTCAGCAACGCCTCAAAACGACTCTTGTGCCAAGCTGAAACTACCAAAAGACGGGTGTATGATAGGGCCCTTAAAGTCAATGGTGCAAAAACAGCGACTAACATAATGTAAGTCTGTCAATTTAAACAACCTACAAGTATTAAAAATATAATTTTAATCTCAAAAGTTTATCTCAGTTGCTTTGACGTTACATCTTAAAACATTCAGTGTCTATATTCGTCCTTAAAAAGAAGATCCTTAATAAGACGCTGTCATCTTAAAACCCAAACTATGACTTTTAGACTTTCTGCACTTTCACCTCAGCAGAATGAGAAACAGCATGCTTAAAATCCCACCATATTACTATTTTAGGTCGAGTAATGACATCTGAAAAGAATATCTCATGCCCCTGCTTCATTTCCTCAGCTGCAAGGCCACATGAGGACAAGGTATGAGAAAATCAGAAATGTAACAATTTAAAAATGGTCCATTTTCTAGTAGCGAACAGCAGAATTGCTGTAAAAGCCAATGGTGAAAAGTGGATCTAATTGAATTTGCATTGTAAACATTAAATACAAGTTAAAAATGTATTACTTTTTATTTCATGTATTAAGGTTTTAGATACTCCCACAATCATTGTACATAAATTTGCAGATTTTTAACAAAACTCAGCGTAGAAATAACAAAAAATGTCCGTAGATTCCATCTGGCCCTACATATAAGTGATGTCTGCACATCTTAAAACATTCAATATCTACATTTGTGCTTAAAAAGCAGATCTTTAATGAGAAGCTGTCATATTAAAAACCCACGATAAGACTATTAGACTTTACGTGCTTTCACCCCAGCAGACTGAGAAACAGCACCAGATTACTATTTTAAGTCGGGTAATGACAACTTAGTGATTCCAAAAAGAAAATCGTATGCCCCTGCCTCATTTCCCCAACTGCAAGGCCACATTAGGACGAGGTATAAGAAAATCAGAAATGTAAAAATAAAATAAAAAATGGTCAATTTTTTAGTAGCGAACAGCAGAATTGCTGTAAAAGCCAATGATGAAAAGTGGATCTAATTGGATTTGCATTGTAAACATTAAGTTAAAAATGTATTACTTTTTATTTCATGTATTAAGGCTTTAGTTGTGATCACAATCATTGTAAGGCAAGGCAAGGCAAGGCAAGTTTATTTATATAGCACATTTCATACACAGTGGCAATTCAAAGTGCTTTACATAAACAGGAATAAAAAAGACAAGTTTAGGACATAAAATGCAGAAAATAAAAATGATTAAAAACAGATAAAAACAATTTAAAATGTGCTAAAATAGGTTATAAAAGAATGAAAAAGAAAACGAAAAAACATAATAGTGCAATCTGTCGGACGTAGCACAGTGCTCATTCAGTAAAGGCACAGCTAAACAGATGTGTTTTCAGTCTTGATTTGAACATGCCTAATGTTGGAGCATATCTGATCATTTCTGGAAGCTGATTCCAGCAGCGAGGGGCATAGTGGCTGAAGGCAGATTCACCCTGCTTTGACTGAACTCTTGGAATTTCTAGTTTATATGATCCTAAAGATCTTAAGCCTGATTTATACTTCTGCGTCAGGTAACCGGCGTAACCCACGGCGCATGCAATGCGCGTGGCTGTGCATTTATACTTTTGCGCGCTGTCTCTGTCGGTCTGCATTAACACTTCCGAAACGCTAGTTGGCAGTGAGGTGTAAATGTTCTTCTGTGTCGAGTTTCTTCTCTGCTTTTTTGCTTTTCCTGAACACTTCTGGGATGTACAAGTGGCTCAAACTCGCTCATTTTGAGGCAGGAACCAGTGGACGTGCAACAACTTTAACTATGAGGTAAACACAAAACAAAACTTTCCATCAGGAGCTCCTTTACAGGACTCCACACTTTTAAACAATCGCTCGCGCCATTCGCGCGGCTCTCGGTCCCGCCCAGACTCGTCAGCGCTACCAAGCCGACCAATCACAGAGCTTACGCTACGCGTCGTTGCGACGTGTAGTTAAATTTTTTGAGAGGTGCAAGTCAGTGACGGCGATGGCCACAGCGAAGGGCTATGCGTCAGCGCCGTAGCATACGCCGGCGTTTGACGCAGAAGTATAAATCAGCCTTTAGTGATTTGTTGGGTTTGTATTTAGTGAGCATATCTGTGATGTATTGAGGTCCTAGGCCATTTAGTGATTTATAGACCAGTAATAATACTTTAAAATCTATTCTCAATGTAACTGGGAGCCAGTGTAAAGACCTGAGGACAGGTGTGATGTGCTCTGATTTCCTGCTTCTGGTCAGAATTCTGGCTGCAGCGTTCTGGATGAGCAACTGTCTTTTTAAGGACAAATGTAGATATTGAATGTTGAATTGTACATAAATTGGCAGATTTTTAACAAAACTCAGCGTTGAAATAACAAAAAATGTCCGTAGATTCCATCTGGCCCTACATATAAGTGATGTCTGCACATCTTAAAACATTCAATATCTACATTTTTCCTTAAAAAGCAGATCTTTAATGAGAAGCTGTCATATTAAAAACCCACGATATGACTATTAGACTTTACGTGCTTTCACCCCAGCAGACTGAGAAACAGCACCAGATTACTATTTTAAGTCGGGTAATGACAACTTAGTGAATCCAAAAAGAAAATCGTATGCCCCTGCCTCATTTCCCCAACTGCAAGGCCACATTAGGACGAGGTATAAGAAAATCAGAAATGTAAAAATAAAAAAAATGGCCCATTTTCTAGTAGCGAACAGCAGAATCACTGTAAAAGCCAATGATGCACAACAGGGGCTGCTGTACAGAGGCAGCGTCTGCATAATTTGCGGCTCTAATTAAAATGATTTCAGAATGAATTTCACAGTTGGGAGAATGGACAACGCTGCTTTCTGGAACATTACCTCTCGGGATACATTTTCCTCCTACGGACATGCTCTCGGAGTTGCGTTCTGGAGAACATTCAGATGCAAACATGAATGTTGCAACACCAAACGTTCCAAAACCCACCTACTCAAGAACACACACACACCCATCCCAGGATTCGCCCAGGGCCAAGTGTCTACTAAGAGCCGTAATCAGTGAAGTTAGTGCGCCGTTGCAGCACATCTGACTTGACAGCTCTCGCGACCGGTCATAAATCAAACCGTTCTTTTTGCCCAAAGCTCAAGTGGCTCTGGTGAAGATTCTGCATGTGTACATCAACCTGCATTAGAGGTGAAGCGTTCAGAGTGCTGTACCCCAGAGAAACCTCCGCCAGAGCATCTCGGGAGCTAAAAGCTGCTTCTTCTCCATGCCGTGAGGCCGATGCCACTTTCAGACATGCAGCCCTCCAGCGCTGCAATGATATACAGGAATTGTGACTGACAAATCTAATGCACCAACAGTTCATGAGAACTTTTTTTTTTTTACAGCCTCAGACGATACATGCTATTATTGTTCTACTTACAACGGCAGTGGAATTGTTTTGTGAATTTTGAAGTGTAATTATTATTATATATTTTATTATTATTAGTAGTTATTATTATTATATACTGTATTATTGTTAGTGTTCATTTAGTAGTCAGTTGGTGCAAAACTCATCCTTACAGTGCATATGGCAGTATTTAATTATTGTACTTAAAATGTTCAGACTCATTTTCTAACTGTTTTAAATGAACTTTTCACACCAGAATTAAAGGAAATGGGCTTGTTTTATTACTCTACCAGAGTTAAACTGTTGAGTTTTACCATTTTTTATTCCATTCAGCCGATCTCTGGGTCAAGACTATAGGGCTGTCAAGATTAATGCATGCAATTCAAGAATTATTTATTTAATTTAGAACAGCTTGCACTAGCACAAACCTTCTTCTTGTGTTGAAAACTGCTGTCAGGCTTGCACTAAGGTCCATGTATGTTTTGGTCATTGGATTTTCATTTTAGGAATAAAGGATATTGAAAAACGAAAAACTAGCCATTTTTTTAAAATTCGTTTTAAAATTCAAAGACAAAATCTGAAATATGAGGCATTTTTCTTTTTCATGGTGATAAATGAATAAGCAAAATGTAAAAATTATTAGATTTTAAGTTTTTATTTAGAATAAAAAAAAAAAATGCTTGTTTTTTATATTTCGAGACCAAATATGCCTACTTTTTCCTGGTATTGCAATGCTACCACACACAGGTGGCAAAATGCTTATTTGTGAATAAACATTGTGTTCATTTTATGAATAATTATATAGTTTTTAATGTTATAACCTTCATAAAATTATGATGTCCCGTTGTTTAGGCTGTCATATTTGCACATAGTGCACTAGATAAGCGGGTCGCACACTGGATGCGCCACGACACAGCACGCACATGACTGTTGGAAGTGTCGCACACCAGATGCATACATTCGCATGTTATTTAAAATGAAACCATTCAGATGGAGCTCTATGGCACAACAGAAATATGAACAGTGTTCAGTTTTCGTTTTTGAATTTTAAGATAGGGGTTGTGTCGCAGCTTAAAGTGAAGAGCGGGGAGGGGGGGTGCCACGGACGAAAGTGAAGAGAGGAAGGGGGCGGGGGAGGTGTTGTGTCCCAGATGAAAGTGAAGACTGGGGGGTAGGGGGGTGGTGTCACAAACATTAGCAAACAGTGGAGGGGAAGGGGGTGCATCTGGTAGGCCCCTAATAGTGTTTTTGGGAGGCCTCGAAACAGTGTGGGCCCTTAGAATCATCCAAATTTTCTAATTTGGCTGTTATATACTTTAATCTCAGTAAACTTACCAGTAAGCCACAACGGTGGTCTTTGAATAAAATTTATTTAAAAAGTACTCAAAAATCTGAAATTATTAATTTAAAACGTAAACCTCAGATGTGCCTGTGCTTTATTTCAAACAGAGGAAATTATGCACGGGGAACCGAGGTGTACATCACTGCACAGAGCTTGTGAATGTGCGCAATATACTGACACAGAGGTAAATAAATAGTTGAATAAAGTTGTTAGTTTTGGTTTTCAGTGCGCACGAAAGTATTCTCGAGCTTCATAGTATTCCTATTGAACCACTGAAGACTTATTTAACAATGTTTTATGGTAGCTTTCATGACTTTGAACCAGTCTGAACCACTGCTAATATGAAGGATAAGGGAGCTCTCAGATTGTATCTAAAATATTTAAATTGTATTTTTCAAAGATGAATAAAGGTTTCAGGGGGTTTAAACCAACAAGCGTTTTAACATAGACATGATTTTGCATTTTAGGTGAACTATACCTTTATAGGCTAAACAACTGATCAAAACAATTATGTTGTAGCTGGAGTGTCTAATCCTCAACACTGGGCTCTTCCACAATACAAGCCCTCAGATAAATACAGCATCTCTACACACTACATGAGCGACAGGATGCCAAATACCTCCCAATTTTCTCTGGCTAGAGAAAATTAAAGTAGCATTACACAACTGAGTTGGAAGGTTTTCATCCCCTCGCCGGGTACCCCTTCCTATGAGAGATAAGGTGCATGCTGAGCTGAAACACATGGTGGACATGGGGGTTATTTCCAAAGTGACCCAACCCACCCCATGGTGTGCAAGCATGGTTGTTGTGCCCAAGCCCCAGGGAAGATTCGGCTATGTGTCAATTTGACACACTTAAGTGGGTGCGGTGAGAACGACATATACTCCCAGCAGTGGACCAGAAGATCGCAATGCCTGCTGGGGTAAAGGTTTTCACAAAGCTCAATGCAGCATCTGGGTTCTGGCAGATCCTGCTATCCCAGGAGAGCAAGCTGCTGACAACCTTTATCACCCCTTTCGGAAGATACGCATTCAACCGCTTACCATTTGGGATCTTGGGTGCCCCAGAGCACTTTCAGTGCCACATTCCACAAATGCTGAAAGAATGTCATGCAAATCACATATTCGCATACAAGGGGGGTATGCACAGTCAAAATGAGAGACTGTATGGTGTCCTCAAATGACTGCAAGAAGAGGTTTTAACCCTGAATGAGAAGTGTGTGCTTGCTGCAGACAACATTATGCTCATAGGTCATCACATCACAGCAGGAGTTGCTCCAAACCATGGAATAGTCAGCATGATTATGGAGATGCCCGAACTAAGTGGGGTGGAAGGAGTGTAGAGTCTACTGGTATGGCTAATTATATAGAATTTTTGTTTATCTAACATTGCATCTTACACCCATCTACTAAAAGACCTACTGAATTAGAAAAAAGAAGAGGGGGTATCAAAAAACCAGTTTAGAATTTGAAAGATTGAGTTCTCCTCAGGTCTAGGCCTCTTTCTTACTGTCAGATGAGAAACATGTCGCTACATTTACCTCCACCTTTGACCTGGGGGATGTCTTAAGTCAAAACCTTCAGATAAAAATTGGAAATCAGTGGTGTTTATCTTCACAAGCCTGTTAGAAGCATAGACAATTCCAGAGAGGCCCTGATAAAACGAATATGTTTTAGTTTTAAAATGGCGTTTAAGAACGAAAACGATCCACGACCACACTGAAGTTCATCAAACATTTCTAAACAGCTCTCTGTCCACACTACACTGCTGAAAACACACATCACGTGACCACACACAAATTCTGACATATGCGGGCGCTTTGAGCACACCTCCCCAGGTGAGAGCAGCGCACGTCAGACGGTTCATCAAGGATCTACCGCTGGATTTCATCTTGCTATAGTTGTTAAACGCAATATTTCATTCTTCTTGTCTCTATCTTAAGACTCTTTGGCCTTTTGAATCTATTACTTGTTCTCATGTAACGCGTTTTGGCTGCGCTCAGTTTATATATTAATTTATGTAACCCCATAAACTGATTCTACTTATTTGACTGATTGCTTGCCTATATTGTATACATTTATTGTACGTTATACATTTATAATGGCCATTATAGGCTCAGTGTTGTTCTAAAAATGCATACACTGAAGATGACGCTCATAAAAATATGTAGCTACACAATGTCTAAACATTTTTAGTGTTTTTAAGTTATTATCAACATGAAAATAGGCAGTTCCTTATATCAAGATTTTATTTTACTGTTAAGATAGGGGTTGTGGAGATGCTCAAACTAAGTGGGGTGGAAGGAGTGAAGAGTCTACTGGTATGCCTAATTATATAGAATATATTTTTATTTTACCTAACGTTGCATCTTATAGCCGTCGACTCGTAGATCTGCTGAACGAGAACAACAAATAGGGGGATATCAAAAAAAGAAAGTTTAGAAATTGAAAGATGGATTGAGTTCTCCTCAGGTCTAGGCCTCTTTCTTACTGTCAGATGAGGAAACATGTCACTACATTTACCCCCACCTTTGACCTGGGGGCTGTCTTAATTCAAAACCTTTAGATGAAAAATGGAAACCAGTGGTGTTTATCTTCACAAGCCTGTTAGAAGCATAGACAATTCCAGAGAGGCCCTGATAAAACAAATACGTTTTAGTTTTAAAATGGCGTTTTAGAACGAAAACGATCCACGACCACACTGGAGTTCATCAAACATTTCTGAACAGCTCTCTGTCCACACTACACTGCTGAAAACACACATCACGTGACCACACACACACACTCTGACATATGCGGGCGCTTTGAGCACACCTCCCCAGGTGAGAGCAGCGCACGTCAGACGGTTCATCAAGAATCTACCGCTGGATTTCATCTTGCTATAGTTGTTAAACGCAATATTTCATTCTTCTTGTCTCTATCTTAAGACTCTTTGGCCTTTTGAATCTATTACTTGTTCTCAGGTAACGCGTTTTGGCTGCGCTCAGTTTATATATTAATTTATGTAACCCCATAAACTGATTCTACTTATTTGACTGATTGCTTGCCTATATTGTATACATTTATTGTACGTTATACTTTTATAATGGCCATTATAGGCTCAGTGTTGTTCTAAAAATGCATACACTGAAGATGACGCTCATATAAATATGTAGCTACACAATGTCTTAACATTTTTAGTGTTTTTAAGTTATTATCAACATGAAAATAGGCAGTTCCTTATATCAAGATTTTATTTTACTGTTAAGATAGGGGTTGAGGAGATGCTCAAACTAAGTGGGGTGGAAGGAGTGAAGAGTCTACTGGTATGTCTAATTATATAGAATATATTTTTATTTTACCTAACGTTGCATCTTATAGCCGTCGACTTGTAGATCTGCTGAACGAGAACAACAAATAGGGGGATATCAAAAAAAGAAAGTTTAGAAATTGAAAGATGGATTGAGTTCTCCTCAGGTCTAGGCCTTTTTCTCACTGCCAGAAGAAAAACATGTCGCTACATTTACCCCCACCTTTGACCTGGGGGCTGTCTTAATTCAAAACCTTCAGATGAAAAATGGAAACCAGTGGTGTTTATCTTCACAAGCCTGTTAGAAGCATAGACAATTCCAGAGAGGCCCTGATAAAACTAATACGTTTTAGTTTTAAAATGGCGTTTTAGAACGAAAACGATCCACGACCACACTGGAGTTCATCAAACATTTCTGAACAGCTCTCTGTCCACACTACACTGCTGAAAACACACATCACGTGACCCCACACACACACTCTGACATATGCGGGCGCTTTGAGCACACCTCCCCAGGTGAGAGCAGCGCACGTCAGACGGTTCATCAAGGATCTACCGCTGGATTTCATCTTGCTATAGTTGTTAAACGCAATATTTCATTCTTCTTGTCTCTATCTTAAGACTCTTTGGCCTTTTGAATCTATTACTTGTTCTCAGGTAACGCGTTTTGGCTGCGCTCAGTTTATATATTAATTTATGTAACCCCATAAACTGATTCTACTTATTTGACTGATTGATTGCCTATATTGTATACATTTATTGTACGTTATACTTTTATAATGGCCATTATAGGCTCAGTGTTGTTCTAAAAATGCATACACTGAAGATGACGCTCATATAAATATGTAGCTACACAATGTCTAAACATTTTTTGTGTTTTTAAGTTATTATCAACATGAAAATAGGCAGTTCCTTATATCAAGATTTTATTTTACTGTTAAGATAGTGGTTGTGGAGATGCCCAAACTAAGTGGGGTGGAAGGAGTGAAGAGTCTACTGGTATGTCTAATTATATAGAATATATTTTTATTTTACCTAACGTTGCATCTTATAGCCGTCGACTCGTAGATCTGCTGAACGAGAACAACGAATAGGGGGATATCAAAAAAAGAAACAGTTTAGAAATTGAAAGATGGATTGAGCTCTCCTCAGGTCTTGGTCTTTTCTCACTGTCAGAAGAGACATGTTTCGCTACATTTGCCTCCACCTTTGACCTGGGGGCTGTCTTAAGTCAAAACCTTCAGATGAAAAATGGAAACCAGTGGTGTTCATCTTTACAAGGCTGTTAGAAATGGACAAGTCCAGAGACATTGAGAGGGGCAAATGGCCTCTTTTGGCCAAACTCTGGTGTGTAATGGCCTCCTGGAAATTTGAATTTAAAAGAAGAGAAAATTCTGAAGAGAGAGAATAAAGGTTGTTTGGGGTTGGTTTGGAATTTTCTTAACACAATCTCACTTGTAGTGAAATGTAAGCCATCATTCACACAGAAAATGTTTATTTATTTTTTATTTTTTTCAATGCTCTACTTTTCCATTGTTTTTCAGTGTAAACATGCACTTGACTGCCGTGTGTCACCATTACGCTTGCATCTCACATCCTTAGAAGTGCCGATCACATGAGTGCTGTGTTTTTAAGACAGCGTGTCAAGTTAAAATAACGTGACCAGCGTGGACCAACCAGAAGACATCAGAGGAGGGGCCAGTGTTTCACCTCGTTGAACTTACAGTATCATGCTCTGGGAATAGGGCATGACTGCAGCCTATGAAAGGAAGCACCTTAATTACTCTGAGCTGGCAGCAGAGAGCCAAGAGGTGGGCTTGAGAGCCAGGGTCTACCCAGCGGAGGTCGGTGCCAGGGCTTTGTGTGTAGATCAGCAGTCCAGCTGCTCTGTGGTGCAGAAGTGCCAGGGTCAAACCTGTGGATAATAATAGAGGAGCTTGGAGAGGATGCTGAAAAAAGAGCTACTGGCTGTGGCTCACGGGAAAGCATATTGGGTGGAGCCAACACTCTTGTGAAGGCAGCTGCAGGGGCTGGTGGGCAGATGTCCCCTACATTCCACTGTTGTGTGTTGTGTGTATTCAGATTTTTGCTTCCAACGAACTGCAAGTACCTCTAAATGAGAGAAACTTAAGCCACAAGTAGTTTGAGATACCTCAAATGGGAGGGACTAATGACATAAGTGGGGTGGGGCTAAAAGGGCACTGCAAATAAGGTAAAACAGCACATATGCCTTGGATGTCCATTGAAAAGAGTAGGGATTTAACCCTGGTGTCCTGGCCAAATTTGCCCACTGGTCTCTGTCCATCATGGCCTAATCATCACCATTTCATAATTGGCTTCATCACTTGGTCAGAAGTGGCGTTAATTAGGCCAGCAGGGGGCACTCAACCAGCAATCTGTGTGGTTCCTAACGCCCCAATATAGTGAAGGGAACTTTATACTGCTCAGTGAGCGCTGTCTTTTAGATGAGACTTTAAACTAAGGTCCTGTCTCTCTGTGGCTGTTAAAAATCCCAGGATGTCCTGTTTTTTTTCTGGTTTCTTATACTTGTCAAATGTTTTTTTCCCTTTAAAGCCCGTAAGAAATTAGCAAAGAAAATATTTTTGTCTATAATTGACTATGGTGATCATCTATATATGCATGCAACCGCTACTCAGAAAACTAGATTCTATTTATCATGCAGCAATACGCATTGTCACTGGTGCAGACACGGGAATGCATCACTGCCTGTACAATTTCTCAGATTGGTTATCTACGCTGAATGGCAAGTGCAAAACAACATTACAAAGTGTAAAACACTTTTACAAATCTTGAGACAAATTTACATTTTGAAAAACATTTTTACCTATCATCAGACACAATTACATAGGAAAAACAATTTGACCAAGTACAAAACAAATTTACATTTTAGAAAAAAATTACCAAGACGCAAAACACTTTTACAACTCCCAAAACAAATTTACAATGCCTTACGGAAAGGGAATGTACCACACACCGAAAGTGACGTGGAATGTACCACACACCTGGAGTGACCCGGAATGTACTGTACCACACACACTGGAAAATATCAGCTTGTGTGTGACTCGTGTGTAGACACAGGTTTCCATGAGTCTACAACTATAAAAATCATGGTTTGACAAAGTGCGATAAAACATATTAGAGCTATTCTGAAAGAATATCAGCATGAGAGTGTGTAGAAACATGAAAAAACTCTAGTACATGGAAACAATCAAAACACGGCACATGTTGACTGATAAAGATATCAAAACCTATCCCAGTATGTAGACCTGTGTAGCTCAGTTAGATAGGTCGGTTGATACTTGTGCAGAACCTTTTGACTTGGGTTCGAATCCCGTTGATGACATGTCAATTATAATTACTTCTTTACATTAATTTTGGTTATATACTGTTCGGCCACACAAATATTAAAATCAATAATGTGTACACTGACACCAAGTAATAAGAATATTTATTTGGTTTGGGCATAATTTGTTGCTGTGAAAAAGTGATGAATCTGCCAATCTGCAAACGTCAATAGTTTACATCTGGAAAGGGGCCTCAGTTAACATGGACACTAGTTAAACTGTAACACCGGCTTCATTCAGTTTACTGTTAAGAGTCCACAAGCAGATGTTTACACCGGTTAGACTTGACATCATGTCCACAATTATAGAGTACGAGAGGCCCTCATTAAAATATTGAACACATTGAATACAAAAGTGTTCCTTTTAAAATGTGTAGGTAGTAATATATACTTTTGAGGTACCAATATGGACACTTTAAGTACAAATGTGTACCTTTCGAAAAGGTACCACCCCAGTGGCGGCTAGTGTACCTTTATTTCTGAGGGTGTAGATCTGCTTTCTGTATTCGTTTAACAGTGCCAAGGGTATTGTCAGAACTTGGCAAACGTGCTTTTTCCTTTTATGCTCCTAGGGCTTGGAATGACCTGCAAAATCAGCTTAATCTTGACACACTTCCGACTCTGAGTAGTTTTAAATATCTTCTGTACAACGTCTTAAAGGATAGTTGTAATTGTTTTTTATGATCTGACCTTTTACGAATGGTGATTTCGTAATTTTGTTGTATTGTTATTTGTGATTTTTATGTAAAACCTTATGTGCCGCCTGCTCTCACCGGAGGAAGAGACAAAACTGTCTCAATGTGATCTCCTGGCTAAATAAAGGAAACAATAATAATAATAATAATAATAATAATAATAATAATAATAATTCATTCATTCATTTTCTTGTCGTCTTAGTCCCTTTATTAATAAGGGGTTGCCACAGCGGAATGAACCGCCAACTTATCCAGCAAGTTTTTACGCAGCAGATGCCCTTCCAGCTGCAACCTATCTCTGGGAAACATCCACACACATTCACACACACACTCATACACTACGGACAATTTAGCCTACCCAATTCACCTGTACCACATGTATTTGGACTGTGGGGGAAACCAAAGCACCCGGAGGAAACCCGCGCGAAGGCAGGGAGATATTGCAAACTCCATACAGAAACACCAACTGAGCCGAGGTTTGAAGCAGCGACCCAGCGACCTTCTTGCAGTGAGGCGACAGCACTACGTACTGCGCCACTGCCTCGCCAATAATAATAATAATAATAATAATAATAATAATAATAATAATAATAATAATAATAATAATAATAATAATAATAATAATAATAATAATAATAATAATACATAGAGTAGGGTTTTAACCCTGACATCCTGGCCAAATTTGCCCTGTGGCCTCTGTCTATCATGGCCTTCTAACCATCCATATATCATAATTGGCTTCATTGCTCTGTCTTCTCTCCACCAATCAGCTGCAAAATGTGCAAAGCACTATATAAATGTAAGAAATTATTATTATTATAGGAAATATAAATTTAAAACATGCACAAGTAGATAGTCGAAATAGATGTTGTTGATTTATTTATTTATTTTCATTACTTCTTGTAGTTTCATTGCATTGTTCAGATCTCATATTTTAGTCATCAACACAAGTGAGCATGTGATTTCATTTTCTGAGTGAACTATCCCTTTAACTAGGAGTCAGTGGTGTGAGTCACGTCGACTTTTTGACAAATGACCACTAAACATCTGGAATAGCAAATCCCCACATGCACCTGAACTGAAATACTACCCGCAGTCATGCATATCAGTGTCAGATGTGTCCGCTGGCGTAAAACCACAGCGCACGAAGGACAGGTGTTTGTAGAAGGAGAGAGAATGAGAGAAAGAGAGATGGGATTCGGTCGGGGGAAATCAAAGTTCTCCCTGATGAATTCGTAATTTTCTAGAGACTAAATTATTCATACATTGTGATTGAAACAATTACATCCAAATCAGAAGGCTGCAGGAGCAGAATTACTCTGTCAGAAATGGGATTGAGGGACGGGGGAGAGAGACGGAGGATTTGTTATGTAAGAAATTACATAAGATGACATCAGAAGAGGACATGGCTGAAAGCAGGAAAAAATGGCAGAAAGAAGGTGTACTGTAGGTGAGCGCGGATACAGAAATTCTTCACAGTAAAGTGTTCAAACCCGTCCGCTTCCTCTGAAGAGTTTTCAAAACGTCAGTCAGGAGAACTAAACCTTATAAACCCAACCAAACCTGCCAACATGACTCACTGCAAAATAAGGTACTTTAATAGCCAAGAAGAAAGGTATACACACGGGCTGGAAAAATAAAACGAAAATGTAGATTATATTTCCCATCAGCTTCTTTATCATCTATTGAGCGGCCATAAGGTGTTTCCATAAATCTATTTTAATGCGCATATTGGAATATCGCATAAAAAAACATGAAATATAAATAAGGATATTTGTTAGCAGCAAGATTTAAAGTCAATAGAATAAATATTGTATAATAAAAACTCAGTCATACATTTTTTGAAACCTGAATTCAGAGGACACATGAACACTATCATCTACCAAAACCATACCCCCATCCTCAAATTCAAATACTACAGCCCACAAGATAGCAGCCCTAAGTACAATTAGGGCTTTCCCGCCGCAACCAGTTTGTCCGCTTAGCTCGTAGTGTTACATCGACGGAGCGGAGGCCCAGAAGAGGAGGAGCCAGCCGCGGCGACGACCGGCTTCGAGTCCGGGGAAAAGCGGTTTTAGAAATCAGGTAACATGAAAAACAGAACCAAAAAACTAAAAGCGAACGAGTTCGTGACGGGGCGAGAATGCGGCAAAATCCGAAACTGCGGTCAAAATCGGACAAGGGCTTTTGCTTTTGTTTTCTGGACGGCTTTTGTAAATTGTCGCTTGGGTTTAGGGAAGGAGGAGGAGGGTGGCTGGGTCGGCTGATTGGCCGATTAGCCGGCCGCCCAGTCGATCGTTCAGTAATTCAGTCCGTCAGTCAGACAGACGGTCGCTCGACAGCGGCCTCCAGTGGCTTTTCGTGCGAGAACACTGTGGCCGCGAATGGTGCATGCTCCCGAGAAGTGTTCGAGACACGAAAAAGCCCGGCACAGCGCGGGCGCGAATGGCGCGCACTCCTGAGAGGCGTTCGAGACACGAACTAAACCTTATAAACCTAACCAAACCTGCCAACATGACTCACTGCAAAATAAGGTACCTTAATAGCCATATTGGAATATCGCATAAAAAAATGTGAAAGATAAATAAGGATATTTGTTAGGTGCAAGATTTAAAGTCAATAGAATAAATATTGTATAATAAAAACTCAGTCATACATTTTTTGAAACCTGAATTCAGAGGACACATGAACACTATCATCTGCCAAAACCATACCCATCCTCAAATTCAAATACTACAGCCCACAAGATAGCAGCCCTAAGTACAATATGTGTGCAAAGCTGCTTCTGAGGTAAAATAAACAGTAGTGCTGGGAAGTTCAGATATTTAACACGGATGTTAGGACTCAAAACATCAATATCATGATCTGAAAAATGTCTTACAGTAAAGTTTTGCAACCCAACAGAATCATGATTCACTTATTTAAATTTCATTACGATTTTCTGTTATGAAATAAACTTAAGTTTTTTTTTCACCAGATCCTCTCATTTAAGCACTTGGTTTACCTGCGGTGCTGATGTTTAAGTTTAGTTTTTGGATAAGTGCTTAAAGGAGACGCAAATCGTTTCAAATGATTCAGTTCGTTTTGGTGAACTAGGTCAACCGGTTTACTTAGAAGATCCGGTTAAAAAGATTTGTTCGCGATACAGGAATAAAACCCATTATCGGGCACAAATGTGTTAAAGTAATAGTTTTAAGTGTCTGTATTTAATGTTGTCACCATGCTGCTGCCATGACCACTTGTCGTTTTTGTCGTGGGAGCAACAGCGAGGACTGACTGGAGGAGAGCCGGCTCTATCTGGCCAATGGCAGCAAGATTACAGACTTACAGAGGTGCGAAAGGGTCAAACACCTGCTGCGCGAATTATATTTACTTCTAAGCAGTTTAAAGTAAGATTATGTATTAAATACATTTACAAATATGAAAACAAAGGATGTTTTTGCAATAATTTTAGTTAGTTTCAGTTAGTTCTGTCTGTTAACGACAACTATTTAAAAATTTATTTTCGTTTTCTCGTTAGATTTCATCAAATAAAATAACCTTGGTTGGTTCGGCTTTTTGTAGTACTCTTGGCTTATTTTACAACAATGAATTGCCAGCAATTACTGAGTAGCATGGATTAGAATAATGAAGGGTCATATACACTGTCTTTGATTGCACCAGACATCAAAACAATTGTGTATTTCAGGCCACACTGAAAAAAAAAAACTTCATTGGATTTAATAAATTGTCTTAAAGTGGTTGCAAACACTTTATTTGGGCTGAATTTAAACAACTAAATTAAGTTGATCATTACTAAACTTCATTTGTTTGTTTAAATCCAGCCAGTTCAGATTTATAAGTTCACTACACACTTCAGTTCTAACAATCCTTGTTTTTTAAGTAAAATACTGGCTAATACCACAGTTTCAGTAGTAACTACAGCATAGATTATTCTTAAAGCTGGTGAAGTTTGGTGGCAGGTCAGATATAGTTCTCTGTATGACTTTGTTGAGCGGCTGCTGTAATGTGAGGAATCTCTACAGAGAGTTTCTTAGCCGTTGTTTTCCGTTGGTTTTCTTCTGAGCTCTGCAGGAGTCGAGACGGGAGGCTTGGCTTTGATTGCTTGTTTGTCTACAGTGTACCTGCTGCTGGCTAAATCTACAGCGGCCCAAGCCAATATCCACGCGAACAGGAGGCTTTGCTGTCTAAAGGGTGTCTTCGCCATCTGTTACCACACAAGTCACTCTCAATCCGTCGCTGATCTGGATGGGAAAAGGTGACTCAGCCTGTAGCAGACAAGCTAGCAGTTACCTTCATGTCTGCGATTAGCTATTACAGCTTGATTCAAGCATATTGGTTGTCTGCATAAAATACAACGTGGCATGACAGAAACATTTAAATACCAGCCACTGCACTCCCAAGGAAATGGTATAGGCTTTTAATCTAACTAATACATATTAAACCTCTTTAACATTTTTAATAGGCTGCTGAGTGACTAGCGGTGTTGGTTTGCACTGAATGACGGTCTGCTAGTTATTTTATTTTCAAGATCTGAGGTGAATATATCCGCTGCTGCTTTCAGTATTATGGCAATACATGCAACCCAAGCTCATTCTGAAAACGTAGCTCCGCAGACGTTTCTGGAGACCGCGATTTACATGGCCCGAGGTATGTATGGTCGCATTTGTTTTTTTTCGAGCGAATGTACGGGGCGGTGTGACACCGCTCCTCTTCTGACAGCTCACTCACCTCCGTGTGGAGGGCTTTCCCGCTGCAACCAGTTTGTCTGCTTAGCTCGTAGTGTTACGTTGGCGGAGCGGAGGCCCGGTCCGGGTTCGAGTCCGGGGAAGAGCGGTTCCAGATATCAGGTAACATGAAAAACAGAATGCAAAAACTAAAAGTGAACGAGTTCGTGACGGGCGAGAATGCAGCAAAATCCGAAAACGCGGTCAAAATCTGACGAGGGCTTTTGCTTTTCTTTTCTGGACGGCTTTTTTAAATCGTCGCTTGGGTTTGGGGAAGGAGGAGGAGGAGGGTGGCTGGGTCAGCTGATTGGCCGGCCGCCCAGTCAATTGCTCAGTCATTCAGTCTGTCAGTCGGACAGACGGTCGCTCGACAACGGTCTCCGGAGGCTTTTCGTGCGAGAACACTGTGGGCGCGAACAGCGCATGCTCCCGAGAAGTGTTCGAGACACGAAAAAGCGCGGCACAGAGGCCTCTCGTAGATTCGCGAAAACAAAAACTGCACAAATACGTACCTCCCGGGACGTATTTCGCAGCCTCCAGAATGTCATGTAAAATGGTGTTTAAATTCAAATTGGGGATATTTAACACTAAATAAAGCCCATAATCAGTACCTGAGGTGATCATTGTAGTTTATGCTGTTGTTCTGCTGCGACGTCAAAGAAATAGAAAGCATTTCTAAATTAGTAATTTCACACGTCACATTCGCAGATGATTAGGACAAAAGCTCCTTTTAACATGGAAGACACCTTTTATCATGTGTAGTTACCGTGTTACAGATACTGTTACCAGTATTTAATGAATACTATCTAATAATTATTACTAGTATCTAACAAATAAGTACTAATGCCTATTTATGAAGTAGTAGTAGCTAAAAAATAGCTACTATCTAATAATACACTGTAAAATACTGTAAAGTTTACAGTAGCAATTTTGGTTGCTAGTAAGACAGTAAATTTACAAGCACAGTGTAAATAAATATTGTAATAATTGTAATAATAATAATTGTAATAATTAATTTACAGTGTGGCTGTGCGGTGGCGCAGTGGGTAGCGCTGTTGCCACACAGCAAGAGGGTCGCTGGTTCAAGCCTCGGCTGGGTCAGTTGGCGTTTCTGTGTGGAGTTTGTATGTTCTCCCCGTGTTCGCGTTGGGTTTCCTCCAGGCGCTCCAGTGGAGTCCAAGACATGTGGTATAGGTGAATTCTGGTGGTTAATTCTGCTGTGGTGACCCCAGTTTAAGGACTTAGCCGAAAAGAAAACAAACGAATTAATGAATTTACAGTGTGCTTGTACATGTACAGTCTCTTTTAAAGTAAATTTACAATGTGTTTTACTATGTTTTTACTAGTATCTAATGGATAATCAGTGTCTATTTACCCCTCTGGCGTCTGAGGTGATTTTGGGGCCCCTAAGATGTTATGACATGCCCTGACATTTGTGCTTATTTCAGCTACTTATTACATAGCACTGGCCAACACATTTTTTACTATTATTTTTTTTTGTATTCAGCACAAACTTTGCTACAATAATATGTGAGAAATATTGATGTACACGGTTGCATTTTTTAGGAAAAAAAATGCCTGGTTAGTAGGTATTGGAGAAAAAAAATAGCTGAAATATGGTCCAAAAACACACTGAATGTGCCTGAACAAGACTTTTAAGAAACCAGTGTTGTAGGCTAGAATATTTACTTCCCAATTATGTGAAAATTATTCTGTTCTCTCATTCAAAGAAAACATTACAATGAATTACAATTTGTAAAACCGGGCCCCGTTTACACTAGTACGTTTTAGGTTTAAAATGCCGTTTAAGAATGAAAACACTCTGCGTCCACACTCAGTGTTTCCGAACAACTCTCAGTCTTCACCAAACTACTGAAAACGCACATCACGTGACCACACAGACACACACACACACACACACACACACACACGTTTGTTTTAGTGAAAAGTGGGTAAATTACATAGGTTTCCATCCATTTTATACTGTCCAAACCGTATATTGTATTGACCTCACCTGACCCTACCCCTAAACCCAACCATCACAGGAGACTGTGTGCAGCTTTACTCTCTGATTAAACTCATTCTGTGGGATTTATAAGCTTTTTGAGAAATGACGACATCACCAATGTCCCCATATTTCACCTCCTTTTTGTAATATTTATGTCATACCCATGTCATTATACAGATTTGTGTCCTGATATGTCACAAAAACAAACACAAACACAAACACACACACACACACACACACACACACACACACACACACACACTCAGGCATGCACTGCAGCATATTTAAACGGCCTCTCCAGAATTTCCAAATCGCTCAGTTTTCGGCACTCGAAAACTCCGGTGTAGTGTGGACGGATGGCGTAACCGTAGCAAAATCTATGCGTTTTAAAACAATAACGCATTAGTGTAAACAGGGCCTCGGTGTCTGGGTCAGAATACTGTATACGTGGGAGTGACGATGGTCATGAACAATTAACACCTGGAGAGACAAAAGACACTCCCCCACAGCTAATGTTCAACCATCAAGGTCATTGTCCAGCTACAAAAGCTAGCCCAAGCTAAATGCTTGCTGTATTATGACCATGTAAACACTGTGGGTAAACAATGTATGTTCACTTATTACTGTATGTATAAAAAAATAATAATATTTGAAATGGTATAAAATGTGTTTGCAACACTGTTGTAATAAAAACTCTCTTGTGCCTTAATCCCGCATTTAATAATAATTTCTGAATGACTCTGAGACACTGAAAAATGACAAAAGCTTTAAACACTCGAATAAATAACACGTTAAACATGAAAAACAATTAATTTAAATCAAAATAATATTTTAAGATCTTTGAAATATTTTGCCCAGCCTTGGATAACTCTTTTCAAACTTCGACTGGTTCAACTACGGCAAAATAAATAAAAAAATCTAATAAATAACATGCGTCACGTTCTGAATAAAGCAGCATCAGATCACAGTGGTCCCGTGAGGTCAAATGGGTCATAATTCTAATCTATTCTTGAGAATAAAAATGAAACAACTGTTCTAGCTAGCGTGCTGCATTTGTTTATGCACGAGTTCAGGCAGCTATCGTCATCGTTTGTACAAATGGCAGACATGGGAGGAGCTGCCGTGATGTGAGCTCTGCTGGGAGAATTCTAAGGATTACCTAGCTAGACAACATTTGTTTTCAATAGCCCCTTTCACACATACAGACCTTTCCGGAAAATTGCCGGCAATTTTCCGGAAAGGTTGTGGAAAGGTTGTATGTGTGATCAGGCCCTTTTTGAAAATACCGGTAAATTCGTTCTGGCTATTTTCCGGAAAGAGAAGTTGTAACATTACCGGCAATTTGCCGGAATGCTGCGCTGTGTGAATGCAGAAGGAAGATTCCCGTAATAAGCGCGTACACGTCTAGAACGTGCTGACGTGAGACGTCTGCTTTAGCCAATCACAACAGTCAGACGCATTTACGTCCGCGCGGTTTGTGAGAATAAAAGCCTTTGAATATTTTTCCAGACACATTTAGCTGCTAGAAGTTAGTCAGATCACGTTAATATGTTCTTCTTAATGCCAACTGTGTAAATAATCATCGATGAAATGCTTATGATAAGCCGTTGTTTGTTTACCTTCAAGCTTTGCGTGCGCCTATGAGCGCCTGAACATGCGAAAGTGATCCTGCGAAAGTTGTTCACAATATTGATCATCCACAGAGTTTGTAATTTAGTCAAATGTTTGCAAATACAAGTGCAGCCGTTTAAAGCTCATTTGTGGTGAATGATGTCAGAATTTATCGCTATTTTGGAATGGATGTGTGAATGCTCTTTTCCGGAAAATTTCCGTAATGTCCTCGCCTGTATGAACAGCGCTTTTTTCAATATACCAGTAAAGTCATTCCGGAAATTTTCCAGAAATTAACCGGTATCACTGTGTGAAAGGGGCTACTATGAGTAAGAAATTGCACCTTCTAAGCATTATGCAGGTATGACTCTCATCTATATCTCTAATGTATTTGTGGATATTCCACTGGTTTTTCTGACCACAGTTTACATGTCGTGCGAGTCTCACGTGGATGATTGTAACAACAAACCCTGAGACTGAGAAACTATACATAGTGTTGGTTTTAAACTGATTACTTCATCAAACAATATTTATTTTCATCATGCACTTACTGCATTTAAAAAAAGACACTTCAAGCTTTCTATAGATATATGTCTCATGTCTGTGTGTTTTGTTTTTGCAGAGTTTTGGCTCATTTTATTGGCGCATTTCTAAAAGAAGTTCACCAAGAGAGAAAACAAAGAATGCCTACACTGTTTGTTTTCCTTTTTTTGCACACTTTTGGTGTTATTGTGAGTGTACGCAAAAAAGTCGACACCTAACAGATTCAATTAACGTATTGCTCCTATTTGTATGATAAAAACTGAAAGTGTAATTTAATTTATCTTTGGTGTTATCAGGAGAAGACGCCTCAAACCGCATACATGCAGTCGCCGACCCCTGACGCCTGTTTCACACCGCAAGCGTCAGCGGCGCGTGAGCAGAGAGTGAGCAGCACGTATGTCGAGCAGTAGCAGCACGCAGGCGTTTGCCTTTCACACCAGCTGCGTCTGCAGCGCGCAGCTCTTCGGCAGCTGCTGCAGAGATCAACCTATCTCTGTCTATTCTATCTACTTGCCCATGTCTCTCTATATACAAATACACTTTTTAAACTTTTCATCTGCACCAAGGCCCCTCCTATGCTGTTTCTTTAACCTGCAAATGTTTATTTTACTAATTTTATATATCAAATAGTACTGTATGCTTCTCAAGCTAACTTATATGAGAAGTGTCTACAGTCAGAGGACAATTGCCTGTGATATCATGTCATTTGTTTTTTGATTATCAAGTTGCTGTAGACCTAGTTATAATCATATTTATACAATATAGTTATAATGATATTTATACATGATCAATCTAGTGTTACTTTCTCCGCTTCAGTGATGTCCAACGGCAGAATAACTGCTCGATAATTCATGCTCGTGCAGAGGATGAGACGGACAAAAGTAACCAATGCATGCCATTCTTTTACTTATTTTCATGTTGTCAGGTTCACAGTGCAAACAGCTCCCGGTAGGAATAATTCGAGTGAACATTAAACAAAGCCGATTAAAACTTTCTTGCTCTGCTCAGCTTCACAGAACACAGCGAGCTCACATAATCCAGCATGCGTGTCGCACTACACTACCCACAATACACTTCGCTATGGACTACAAATCCCGTAAATATTCCATTTCCCCTCTCCTACAACACTAGTGTGCAACTTAAGCAAAACTGATAGTAAAATAGTTTTACATTTGGTTTTGTAGTTCGGGCCTAAATAAATGTTTGTTGCCGTTTTTAATAGTTTTAAGTTCATTTGAATGACTATATATAAACCATTTGACATTATTAACGCATTTATTGGGTAAAATTGCTAGTTTTTACTGTCATTCAATGTGTTTTGGTCATTATCATAGCACTGTCACTTTAATTGAGCGTGAGCAGCGCGTCAAAAATAGACCCAGCGCCGAAACTATCGCTGCACTGCTTCTTCGGCGACGCTTACACCTCGCTCTGACGCGCTGCTGCTGCGTGCGGTATGAAAGCTCTCATTTGTTAACATGGACGCCGAAAACACACGCGCTGCTCACGCTCTGCTCACACGCCGCTGACGCTTGCGTTGTGAAACAGGCGTGAGGGTTAATAGCACAAATAGCAGCTAATAGTATGGTATTTACAGTACTAATAAATATAAGTACCAGTATCTAATAGATATTAGCTGCTATGTAATGATTAATTAGTACAGTATCTATTTAAAAATGTACAAGATCCCAAAGAATAAGAACCACTTGCTAATTAATTAGTACTAATGGAAAATACAATAGTAAAGTGAAAATGGATGCCAGTATGTTTGGATTTGGATTAAATGTTAAAGCAGCTTGCCATAATAAGCTACTCCTGCAGTAGCACTTGATAAATGTGTGTGCGCTTTCGTGTTTGTTTCCCAGCGGTGCAGACGCTCCATCAAAGACAGAAACAAACTATCATCATACTTTAACCCTTTATAATAGACCCATAATCCTGCTCCCAAAAACCCCATTTCAGATTTTCCACTTAGTATAAATCTCCGGTGAATAAAACACACACACACACATACGGCAGCAGCGGCGGTGGATACTGCACAATCAGCGCTTTCCAACACCCAAAAAAATAATTAGATGTGATTTGTCTCGTTGTGTAATATCGGCTGGTCAGATGAGGGTTTTCTGCCGGTGCTGGAGTGATTTTGAGGGCTTTGTTATATTTCATCGTGACCAGCTTCAAAGCTTCATGTATGATTCAGGATTTTGTGGAGTGTGGATTGAAATATTTAAGAGTGAGATGTAAACACTGAGAGCTTGAAAAGCAGGGCTGGGGAAAATCATTCTGAGAGGAAAACTGTGTGCTGTAACGTAATATGAAGAGGAGAACTGTTGGTCAGTGTGATTATTTAAAGCTCCACATGGAAAAACACACTGTTACATACTGTACGTGCACCTGCATGTGTGTGGATTGTACAGGGAAAAGAAGCTGTAAATGAGCATTTTTTAGGGCTGCTGTATCTAGTGCAAGGATACACACTATAGGGAACATACACAGCTAGTGTTTCTTCCCATACTGATAAACTTCGATCATTGTTTTTTAAAGAAAACAGACCTTAAATGCGTCGATTTTGTAACTGCATACAGTTCACCGGAAGTGCTTGACCCAGGTTACTGACAAGATAAAACTCCTTCTGCATACTTTTACCCTATTGAGAAAAAAATAAATAAAAATAATAGCTATTATTATTATTATTATTAATATTATTATTATTATTATTATTATTATTATTATTATTATTATTATTATTATTATTATGTTAAAATCACATTGCACCATGTTCATTTACTACATAATTTTATTATAATGATGTTGTGACATTATTTTGTTTAAATTATATTTTGGAGATTATTATTTTTTATCATCATCATCATCATCATCATAATTTTTATTTATTTTTTTATTTTTTTATTTATTTAAATTGTATTTTATAATAATAATAATAATATATTAATATTTTATAATAATACTAAATATTTATTTTATTTATTTATTTATTTATTTATTTATTTATTTATTTATTTATTTATTTATTTATTTAAATTGTATTTTATAATAATAATAATAATAATTATTATTATTATTATTATTATTATTATTACGTTAAAATTACATTGTTCCTAGAGATGGGTTGCAGCTGGAAGAGCATCCGCTGCGTAAAAACATGCTGGATAAGTTGGCGGTTCATTCCCCTGTGGCGTCCCTGGATTAATAAAGGGACTAAGCCGATAAGAAAATGAATGAATGAATGAATGAATGAATGAATGAATGAAAAGCAAATTGTCATGAATAAACGAAAAAAGCCCCCTGAGATGAAGAAGTCATGAAAGTATGGTTTTTATATTCATGTAGGCTAGAAAATAATAATGTTTGTAATATTTTAATCCTTTAATTCTTTTTCATATGTAAGGATATTTGCTTATTGCTGTGCATCTTGTGTGTGTATTAAGCAATGTTTAAGCGAGGCGCACAACTGATGCGCTCTGCGCTGGACTTTAGACCTGCTTTGATTTGGTCTATTGAACAGTGTAATTTAGTTCCTCAAAATAACACGCCTCCTTTTTTAGACCAGAACGCCTATGGGCGCACATATGAGCGCAAATGCATTTGCTATTTAAACAGCGTAGTGCAAAACGTCAAATTGACTCTTGCGCCAAGCTGAAACTAGCAAACATTTGTGTTGTGCCTTGCGTCTCATTGCGCAGGGTGTATGATAGGGCCCTGAGTGTGTGTATACATATAACAACCATGGATATATTTTAGCAGCTGATATGTGATAGATAAACATGCTGACTTGCATTATCGCTTGTGACAGGTAATGCTTAAAATATAAAAGGCATCTCTGTTGTCCTAAGATGCATCAATTATGTCAGGTTTCCACTTTTTTTTTGTGCTTGAATGTTAAAACGGCCCTCCTATGAATTTTCAGTCACTGAAATAGCCCCTTGCCAATTTGAGTTTGAGACCCCTCCTCTTGGGACATCAGAGACTTGTTTTATACCTTGTAAAGAAAAATGGTCATAATAGGTTCTCCTTAATTCAAAAACAATTAATGGTGAACATTTATTTTTGTTTTCCCCCTCTCACATCACCTTTGCATGGTTTGATTATCACTTAATGACTCTCCACAACGATTACACAGCCCGTTTAGCCCATCGCAGACGTCTAACAGAGGATCTCTGAATGACTGTCGAGTAGCTTTAATAAGTCTGCGTTATATATTAGCAGTCACATGCACATAAAACATAACCGTGCCCTTAACAAGCTCAAGACGAGCAGACGAGCGTCAGAATAATCGATGACTCTTTTCCTCTGCAAAAACAAACGACCCTGCGCTGTTTCTTTGGCTGATTAAACACCATCCCGAACGTCATCTTTCTTCTCTCGTTCATTCTCCAGTGGTCATAAATAGCGTTTATAAGAGATTCGCAGGCAGATGTGTGCGTTTCAGGTTTGTTTTTCCCTTATAAATGCAATACGAACACACAGATCTGGATTGGTAAACCATTCAGTATCATTAAAAGTTGACCTTTCAGGGTGAACAACAAACATAAAACACGAGTTAGAGAGCATGTCACATCTTTAATCATATCTTAAATGAATTTCGGCTGGGGATTTATGCTCCCGGGGCCTTATGGGGGTTTAAATTCATTTTAAAAGGACATTGAATTTGAATTTGTAAAAGCGGGATTTGTCAAGGGCTTTACAAACTCGTATAAAGAAAGCTTAAAAATGCTGTAAGTGGTAAATTTGGGACGTTAAACAAGCCGGTGCCTGTGAGGATGAACGCTTTAAAATACCGCCTCAGAATTTATAATGAGATTTATAATGCCTCCTGCAGTG
>NC_141028.1:7480000-7527500 GCF_052040795.2 Danio rerio
CCTCAGAAATAAAGACTAAGCCAAGAAAAATGAATCAATGAAATACTTGCTAGTACATGAATACGCATTAAATAATGTGTTTAACATCATGTATGAGAACATTTCTAAATCTGATCATAAATATCCGAAGAAAATAAACTAATTATCCCACAGTGCAACTGCAAAAATGACAATTACATTGGTAAAAAAGACCCCAATGTGTTCACATTTACAGCATCTCGATAATTCTCAGCCAAACACAGCCGAGGATGAGCTACAAAACGATCAATGTCTTGAACAAACGGCAAACACACGGGCTAGAAGAAAAAAACAATCAACAACAGCACTTAACCTGGGGGACTTGTTAATAAATGACAGTCGATGGCGAGATAGAAAAAGAGTGAAAAATTCATCAAAAACAGCAGCAGGAGGAGGAGGAGGATCCCACAGGCGCTGCTTCTACAGCATGTTAAAGGCGTTTCTATCACAGCTGAGGGATGAGACGACCAGCAGCACTCTCTCTCTCTCTCTCTCTCTCTCTCTCTCTCTATCTATCTCTTTCTCTGTCAGCAAACAAATGCAACTCCCCCTCACAGACACAACGGATACTGTTCTCCATCACACTAAAGTCTCTTTGATTTTTCTTCTTGGTTGCTGTTTTGGTAAATTAAGTTTCATTCTGATTACGTACCCCTATATACATTTCTGGACAGCGTCAGATACGTCCCAGGAGCTACAATTTTTTGCAGTTTTTGTTTTCGCGAATCCACCAGAAGATGCTGTGTATGATTTTTGAGAACTCAAATTTCGAGAAGGGCCTGGCTGCAGAGTTGCACTTGCATCTTCAGGCTTGCACGCTCAGGCACCCACACATTCTATGCAAGTGACGTCATTTACAATCGACACCTGCACCTGTCACGTCACTTGAAATCAACACAAATAAACTAAAAGTCAGTTTCCAGTTAGTTTGCGTTGACAGTGGCGACGTTGTGAAATAATTCTAAGTACTTAAGTTGACCACCATGACAGACCCCCCCCACCCGCCGAAAAGCAATTAGTATATTCATCATATTATTATATGCTTTGATGTAAATTTACCAAAGCAGACTACTATTAACATTCATACCAGTAAAGCTTATTATTTATATCAACTAAATACCAGTCTAAAAATACACACAAGGTATTCTTCCACAGGTATGAATAAAAAAATTAAATAAAAAAAAAAACACCTGGCAAATTTGAATTTTTGTTTTTATTTTAAACGTTTTAAGGAGTTGTAGTATTACAACTAACAGATACACATTCTGGACTTACAGCAATGATTCTACAAATGACTTGGGCAACTATTCTTTTTAACTATTCTTGATAAATAGGCATGTCTGCGCAGGAGTGCATCCATATGAAATCACAGTTGCAGCGCAGCTTCAACAGTCTCTGCATGATCCCAGCCCGGTTTTATAGGACCTCCACACAATGTCGAGATTGACTGAATAAGGGATTGTCTCGACTCGCTTAATGGAAAGAAAGCGACACAGATGATGAGTAACATTACTGCAGACAGAGCTGTTGCAAGGTAAGCATTCATGGTTCATTATGGTCTGTTTAAGTAACTATAGCAACTCTGGCGCCTGTCGCCTTATGTTGCCAGAAACTACGTTAATGTAAAACGCTTAGAAAAAAAAAGCACTTGAGTGACAGATAAGAAGTTTGTTGCAATGAACTTAATGAAATCCGTTACCTCTGAGATTTCTCCACCTAAGGGACACCCTTATGTAACCGAAAGACTTTCATGCAAGTGGCCACAGGTGGCAACTGTAAGGGCCTACTCACACTATGCCATCCGTACCGTGCCCAGGCCCGTTTCCCGGATCGTTTGAGAAGTGTGAGTGCGCTTAATCGGGCTCAAGCACGGTTCACTTGGCCGGCCCTGGCCCGGTTGGAAGAGGTGTGCCTGAGCCCGGTTCACTTGGGAGGTAGGCTTGTGAGTGCAAAACGCGCCAAAGCCCGAAACTGAAAGCGAGACGTGACTTTTAAGGCACTGTTTCATATGGATTTATTAATCATTCTTACTGTTCAGTGAACGCAAACTGCCGCAGTTTATTAAAGACGCAAACCCCTCACAGCACGACAGCTGCACCTTCAGCAAACCTCCTCATTCCTGCAGGACAAGGGCTTTATGATTGTTTATAAGCGCCAAAAGTGGTGGATCTGTTCGGCGAAATATCTGACTGCGTGTCCCCGCATCTCTAAGGATTGTTTGGCGAAATATTTGACGGCATATCAAACGACTGAATCGATATAACTAGAGAAATCTCCACTGTGCTACTGAGTGAGAGAGCGCTTCTCACTGAACAGCGCAGCAGCGATGACGTAAGCGTGCCGAAGCCCGTTTGTGGTGTGAGCGCGGGCCGTCGGGGGAGACGGGAGGGGGGACAAGCGTGCTTTGGCCCGGTTTGAGGCAACTGTACCTAGTGTGAGTACGGCCTAAATGACGTCACTTGCAGAGGAAGCGTGGTTGCCTGAGAGTGCAGGTCCGAGTGTGCAAGCCTGGAGCAAATCTGCAAGCTAGACTCTATTGTAAATTTCTCAGCCATTCGTGCTTGTTGTTCTCACATAAATCCACCAGAGGCCACTGTCGAATGACTGACCAACCGACTGATACCCCCACCCACCTCATTCCCTAAACCCAACCGACAGTGTTCTCAAAAACAATTCAAAAAAAGAAAAGTCCTTTCAGATTTCAGATTTTACCACATTCTTCTTCTATTATTTACTGATTTATTTTATTTTTTTGGCTTTTGTTTTTGTATTTACTCACTTTCTGGAACCATTCTTCCCCAGAAACAATGCGGGATCATCACGGACAATTTCGCTCTGTGTCTCAAATTCTCCAACATACACAGCGAGCTACTGGACAAACTGGTAACAGCGGGAAAGCAGTCCATATGAAGGTAAAGGAAAAGGAATGGCGTCATGCCACCCTGTAGTGTTTGTTTTAAAGACGAAATGCAGCCATACGTACCACTGGCTACATAATTCGCAATCTCCAGAAATGTATACAGGGGTATGTTTTCAGAATGAGCCAATTTTGGTGTGTTTGTGGACACCTAATAAGGGAATAAAGCTCATTCTGACTCTGAGTGATGTGTTTCAGGTAAGTAGCTGGGTTTCCATCGGTCTGTGTTAATGCGCATTTTAGTATCGCATGAGTAACGATTAATGGAATCACCAATCATTCATTCATTCTCCTTCGGCTTAGTCCCTTATTTATCAATGTTTGCCACAGAGGAATGAACCACCAAATATTATGGCAAATGTTTTACACAGCGGATGCCCTTCCAGCCACAACACAGCACTATGGTAAGAAACACCCATACACTCACACACACCAATTTAGTTCCTTCAATTCGCCTATACAGCATGTCTTTGGACTGTGAGGGAAACTGGAGCACCTGGAGGAGGTATTTACACATGTAACCTCATGCAGAAAGATCGTCTGGGCCATTTTATTCATTTATTCTTTTCAGCTTAGTCTCTTTATTGATCAGGGGTCACCACAGGGGAATGAACCACCAACTATTCCAGCAACTGTTTTACACAGCGAATACCCTTCCAGCTGCAACCAAACACTGGGAAACATCCATACACTCTTGCATTCACACTCATACACTACAGCCAACTTAGCTCATTCAATTCACCTATGTCGCATGTGTTTAAACTGCGGGGGCGATGTGGACCCAGAGGAAATAGCAACCTTCTTGCTGTGAGGCGATCATGCTACTCACTGCACCACCGTGGCACTCTTAGATTGCAATGTTTTAAATTAAAAACCCTTAATTAACATAAACATGATTTTTACCTTTAATAAAAATAAAAATAAAATACTAATAATTTTTACAAGTTCACACTTACAGACATTTAACAGAATAAGGAAAAAGAATATCTGGCCTGATGTCCGAGAGTTTGGATTGACACCATACAGGTAAATTGTTTTAATCCGTTTGTCGTGAGGGAGAGAGATACTGTAGGCATACCAGTGTAGTGTCTAGCCCAGCCTCAAAACACCACCCATTGTTTTTGTTTGTGCATTCAATTTGAGTATTGACCTTCATGTACGAGTGAGAGCAGCCATTGAAATCACAGCGGAATGAACCGCCACTTACTTGACAGGTGTATTTTTAATTCCAGATGGTTTGTTTAATGTGTTTTATGTGTTTATGTGTATGTGTAAAAAAAATTCTAATTAGACTGTCTTGTCGCAATGGGTGGATTTAGAGGTTTTTGCAATAAAAGCACAAGTGAATTTAGCTGGTTTTGAAGCAAAAGAAAATCAACCTTGTTAAAAACCAAAGAAAAAAGTGACATATTTGAAAAAAAAAAGTTATTTTATTTACTAGCTTATAACCTTTTAATTATCTATTAAAATAAACTTCTGAACCAAATCAGAGGAGCCTGATAGAAAATGCTTATTTACAAGAAAAGAGGTCTAATAGATTTATTTAATTACTATTTTTTAATTAATATTTTTTTAAATAACATTTTCTAAAGAAAAAATAAAAAAAATCTATTATGTATATCTTTGTATTTGATGATACTGTAGATCACAGATGTCAAACTCAGTTCCAAAAGGGCCGCAGCTCTGCACAGTTTAGTTCCAACCCTAATTAAACACACCTGATCAAACTAATTGAGTCCTTCAGGCTTGTTTGAAACCTACAGGTAAGTGTGTTGGAGCAGGGTTGGAACTAAACTGTGCAGGGCTTCGGCCCTCCAGGAATTGAGTTTGACACCCCTGCTGTAGATGCTTTGAAGAGTTCTTTAAATCCTTATTTGGAACAGATATGGACAACCCCAACTGTTGAGTTGAAATCAAAATGTACAATGTTTATTTTGCTAGTGCAGATTGTTATTCTTTAGGTGAACAATTAATCTGCGCAGGTTAATCCACCAATCTTCAGTCAAAGTCTAACCATTTGTCTCCGAGTTTGGAGTGATGTCATTTTGACACAATGTTCTTAGCCCCACCCCTCTTGCTATGAGAAAATGATGTGCAAAAAGAAAGCCCTGCCTCTACTCAATATTCTGCTACAGTCGGAAATACCAACACAATCTCACGGCAATTCGTAACTTTTTCATTTAGTGGCTAATTCGTACAAATTCGTACGATCTAATTCGTACATTTCCCCCAATGACGGTTGGGTTTAGGGGTGGGGGTAGGTGCCACGCCTCCTTTTTAAAATCGTACATTTTCTTACGACTGAACTCGTACGAATTCGTACAAATTAGCCACTAAACTGCCAAAACGTGAAATACATAGGTTTTCTCGTGAGATCAGACTGGAAATACATCAACATACTGAAATAAAATCCCAGCAACTTCCCATTCATTCATTTTCTTTTTATTTTAGTCCCTTTATTAATCAGGGGGTCGCCACAGTGGAATGAACCGCCAACTTACACAGCATATGTTTTACACAGCGGATGCCCTTCCAGCTGCAACCCATCACTGGGAAACACACAAACACTTTCAAGTTCATGTGGACTTTAAATATAATGTATACATTTTTTTTATCCCTCTGCTTTGGATTGTCTACATTTGACACAACTCAGCATTTTTTTAGAGTGCGGTAAGTTTTAACTTGCTGACTGGGAAACGGGAGAGACAGCGAACGATCTGATCGATCACAGCGAAAGTGACTGAGTGTAAATGAATGGCCTCTTTTTAGTCTTTGTAAATGGATTTGCATGTAAATGTTGTATCTGCTGGCTCTCGTCCATCTTCTGCATGTGAGCAGATTGAGAGCGGCTCTGGCTTTATTTATCACCGAGCAGAGGCTTGATGAATGAGTCCGGCATCATATCAGTCTCCGCCACTGATCCCTCAAACACACGCTTCACAATCACTGACGCGCTTTCTGAATCTGTGGAAACCTCTGATAGGCTTCTGCTCTGATCATATGATGGTAAAGATTTCCCCAAAAATGATAAATTAACATTCTTTAGGTGATATAAATATGTTAGACTTAAGATATCTACACTGTAAAATGCTGGGTTGCACACAAATCTTCCATGTTATCCCAACACAAATCAATTAAATTAACTTGATCATTTTTACTAATTTAAGTAGACTGCACATACAACAATTAAGTTGTTGCCCTAAAAAGCCTTAAGAATTGTGTCGTTTTAACTCATTTTTCAACAAGCAGCGAAATTCATGTATATGCTACTGTTATTTACAGGTACAGTAAGTTTGACACCCAGTGGTTGAACTAGGTATTGCACATCTGGTTCAAAGCAAACGCAAGAGTAGATTGCCAGATTGATTACATCAATAGGAGCAAGTCTGACTATTTGAGGTGTAAAAATTAATGGTTTCTTCGGTGCAGTGCAATGCAGACACGGACAATTTGGTATCGGTTCATTAATAATCATAACCGGTTATTATGTATTGACGTCATTTATCTCATATGTGCTATGTCTCCGTAGCTTACTATGGCGAGGGAGGCGAGTGTGAGTATTTACAATGCTCCAACTACTTAAAAATTGTCAATCTGGTTTCAAACCACATCACAGTTTAGACCTTTTTCTTGGAACGCAAAATTACCCATTATGCTTTGCGTGTATGCGCAAGGAGAATGCGAAGAACTTCCGGTCGGCAGCTGATGCGTGTAAACAGTCACATTTGGACAGCTTTGAAACAATAGTTTTAGTCTATTTTACCTGCTTTTATCCTCTTTGAACTAATACTGTTGTCCATCAGCACCATCTCCTGGACTGATCATTTAAAGAAATGCGATCTAATAGGATGGAAAACAGCTGCTGTGAGGCGTTTTCCCCTCGTTGTCAGACGGCATCTTCTGCAGTTTAAATGAAGCCTCGTCATCGCTAAAGTCAACATTTTCTCTTTATTTCAAATATATAACCAGCCCAAACAAATGTAATTCACCAAAATGTTTGACACACACACGTAGCCTGTACTGTGCCACTGACACACTGATTTAATAACTGTGACAAAGTGAAAATATAGGCTAGTGTCATTTCGAAATGACAGAAAAACACAAACCCTGGTAAAAACAACACACTTAATAAAACACAAACGGCTCGCGATTAGAATGAACAGCAAATCAGCCAGCAGAGGATCAATAACAGACTTTTATTGGTCATTTTTGTAAATTGCACGACTTTCATAGTTTCATGCCAGTACTCTGGTTCGCTCTCTCTCTGTGTGTGTGTGTGTGTGTGTGTGTGTGTGTGCGTGTGTGTGTGTGTGTGTTAAAGAGCCGCTGAGCTAACAGCTGACAGGCCGGGAACGCACACACTGTATTTCTGACGGCAGACACGTGAACTAGGAGAACGTTTTTCTCGTATTTCTGACGAGCTTGAACCGCGCTTGTTATCCATTAAAAACGTCATTGAAACCCATTTTCGGAGCGCAAAATACCAGATGTTCACGTTGTAAATGGAAGTTTTTGGCATTCTACCGGAAGACGCTGGTCGATATGGCGCCCTCCATGCAGCAGCCATGAAAAAGGTCTATAGAGAGCGCTCTTATAAAGATAATCAATGATATCCGCCAGACTCAGGCAAACAGACTCTGGCAAACTAACAGTGCTGGTACTACTCGATCTCAGTGCTGCATTTGACACTGTCGATCACAGCATACTTCTGGATAGGCTGGAAAACTGGGTTGGGCTGTCTGGGATAGACCTCAAATGGTTCAGATCTTACCTTGAAGGGAGAGGTTGCTATGTCAGGATGGGTAAACATAGATCAAGGTGGACACCCATGACGTGCAGAGTTCCACAAGGCTCAATTCTGGCACCTCTTCTGTTTAACTTTTATATGCTTCCTCTGAGAAAAATTATGAGAAAGAACCAAATCTCCTACCACAACCATGCTAATGACACGCAGATCTACCTAGCCTTACTGCCTAATGACTACAGCCCCATTGACACCCTCTGCCAATGCACTGATGAAATTTAATGAAAACTTTGTTTAGAGAAAACTGAAGTCATTGCGTTTGGGAACAGAGATGAGTTTCTCAAGGTGAATGCGTACCTTGGCAATAGGGTCAAACAACAAAAAATAAGGTCAAGAGATCAAGGTCATCTATTTAGCTGTGTCTTTATTGAATGAGCACTGTGCTGTGTCCGACAGATTGCACTATTATGTTTTTCTTTTCTTTTTCATAATCTTATAACCCATTTTAACACATTTTTATCTGTTTTATCTGTTTTTTAATAATCTTTATAATTTGTTTTTATTTTCTTAAACTTGTCTTTTTTAATCATGTTTATGTAAAGCACTTTGAATTGCCACTGTGTATGAAATGTGCTATATAAATAAAATTGCCTTGAAAATTGCTGATGCTAAAACTAGTATTTAATCATGTCAAAGGGCATTCAAACCAAGGGCATTAAAATATTCAGACAATACGGTAATTTTAAGCTTGCTGAACAAACAAGATCCTGTTTCTGTCTACTTTTCTGAAATTAATTCATTTGTTGAGTGGGGTGATGAAAACATTTTAAAAGTAAATACAAAAAAAAAAAAAAAAAAGGAAATAATTTTTGATCCCAAGTGTGTTGTCGAGCATTTACCAGTGTTTGTACATAGTCAAGAAATCACTCAGGTACAGTCATACAAGTATTTGGGAATTCACATAGACCGGTCTCTAACATGGGACACTCACGTAAACTGGACCTGTGAAAAGCTTCACCAAAGACTATATTTTATATGAATGTTATGGTTTTATGGTGTTGATAAGAAAATCATGTACTTATTTTATCAAGCTGTGTTTGAAAGTGTTATCAGGTATGGTCAATCTACATAGTATGGCAATCTTTCTGTAAACCTGAAATCAAAAATGTTTAATATTATCAGAACTGCTACAAGACTAATAGGATCTGAAACTTTTATCAGTATACAAACACTCTACGAGCAATGCACTCTGAATGAAGCGAAAAGAGTTTTAAGTAACCCATCTCATGTACTTTTCCCATCTTACGAACTTTTACCTTCTGGAAGAAGATACAGAACTTTCCGCTGGAAACGGAACAGACTTAAGAACTCTTCTATTCCAGTGTAATCAGACTATTGAACACTGAACAATAGTGTTTGAAATTCTTTTGCATGTTGACTTATTCTTTTAAATTGTTATTGTGTCAGAACCTGCTAAAGTGCTCGGCGAATGAAGAATGAACTTTTGGCCAGCGGAGAAATTAAAATGGTCATGCCCAACTGAGTCTGGTTCTCAAGGTTTTTTTTCTTCACTCCCATCAGGTGAAGTTTTTTTTTTCCCTCTCCGCTGTCGCCACTGCCTCGCATGGTTCAGGATTGGTAAAGCTACGCATCGATGAATTTGCTCTTCAGTGTTTGAACTCTCAGTAATGATTAAATCACACTGAACTGAGCTAAACTGAACTGAACTGAACTTAAACACTAAAACCTGGACCACACTGTTCCAGTTACTGAACCACACTGTTCCAGTTACTATGACCATTTATGTGAAGCTGATTTGACACAATCTACATTGTAAAAGCGCTATACAAATAAAGCTGAATTGAATTGAATCTACAGAAAATTTCCCCTTGAGGGACAATAAAGTATACAAACAAACAAACCGCGTGTACGGCTTTACACACTTGCAAATATAAGAAAATAATGAACAATACTCAAAATGTGTTGATCTGAACCTATTAGTTATTTCGAAACTTGCTAAACACCACTCTGGATAAGCTGGGAGAGGGAAAATATGGCATCACAAAGATGATCGTGCCACAAAACCTACAAAAATCGTGCCACAAAAATCTAACCCTTTTGAATTAGACAAAAAAGCTGTATTTTAAAGTGGAGAAATTGGGGGTCAGATTCAGTATTACTATTGAGTTGAGTTCAACAGCTCTGACTGGTACAGTTGTGATATAAACAAAACATTTCAGTTAAGATTACGTCAAACATTGAATTAAAAAGGCACATTTTTCAGAGGACCTTTAAAGACTGGAGCACCTGCAGAATCAGCCTTAACATCTCATTACAGACACAGAGAAATGATGGAGAGGACACACTCTCGTCATAATTAACACTGGCAGCTCAAAGAGGCAGATCCGGAAGACAAACGTCATGCTCTCACATCATCCGTCTCATTCATTCAGTGAAAAAGCTGTCATGTGTTCACTTCCCACTGTTCTGGTTTAAGAAAAAGCTCTCACTGAATGAGACATCAGTGAAGTCAGATGGCTTTAAATGCAGTCCTACTGTTTTTAACTATGACATGCTGTTAAGATGGCATGTTGTGATGCTGTTGTGGTATCGGGCAGCAGCTGATGTCAGTCCTGATGAATACAAACTGACCCTGGTGTTCATAACCTCCTGACTGCCAATAATAAAGAACACAACTAACTAACTAACTAGATTTTAGTCTTTCAATATCAATATTTAACATCTATTCACACACACACAGTAACAGTAAAATGAGGGTAATTCAAATGCGTAGTCCTGGTAACAGGCAATAAAGTCGGTACAGATGGCAATAACATAGAGAATGAAACAAGGTTAGGGTCAAGAAACACAGAAAGGCTAAGCTAGGAAAGGCTTTGTGGTGTTACAATTACAAGACTCAGCAAAGTGTGTGGCACTATGAGTGCTCTATATAGTCCGTGTAATCAGTCTTAAAAGAGCTCCCAGCTGTGTGTGTGCAATCATCGGTGATCCAGAACAGGTGTGTGTGAGGTGCACGACAGGAGTTGTAGTTCAGTAGCAGCTTTGTAGTTCTGGTGATATTGAATGTTCTCCAGTGATCTATAAGGGTACACTGTAAAACCTAAACAGTTAAGGTAACTCAAACCATTTGAGAAAACCGATTTCAACAAATCATTAAGGTTAAAAAACTTACCCTAATGATTACTGTGAACTTAATCCATTTAAGCTGAAGTAATGAGGTATCTAATTAACTCATTACATTCAACACTGAGTTCAAAGCTGTTTTCAAATGAGTAGAATTAACTTTCAGTCAATTTTGAGTTAACTACACTCATTTCATTTGATAAAGTTGACTGTTGGGTTTTATCGTGTATATATATAAAGGGGGGCTAATATTATTGACCTTACAAAGAAACCATAAAAATACAAGTATACAAACAAACAAAAAAATATAAATAAATAAATCTAAAAGAAATAAGACTTTCTCCAGACTATAGCAAGCATAAAAGGAACACTGTAAATGTTATCTTTGTTAAACAAGACTTATTAACTTGTTTTGAAAAATAATACATTTCACAGGAGAATAACTGTATATACAGTGTATATGCAGTGCATACATCATTTACTGTGAATTCATACAATCTAATTTATACAATTTAGTACGACTTGCTTATCACCCAGTGACGGTTGGGATTAGGGGTGGGGTTGGGTGCCACGCCTCCTTTTTAAAAATTGTACTTTTTCGCACGACTAAAACTCGAATTAGCCACTAAACTGACAAAACGTAAAATTCTCACAATCTCACGTTTCCTCGTGAGATCAGGCTGCAAAAACCATACCTCCAGGGACATATTTGGTGGTCTCCAGAAATATATACAGGGGTACGTATTCAGAATGAGCCTAGGTTGGTATAGACATCCCTCACCAAAACAACAACCAAGAAGAAAAAAAACAGAGACTTTAGTGTACACTCTCAGAAATAAAGGTACAGGAGCTGTCAGTGGGGTAGTACCTTTTCAAAAGATACACATTTGTACCCAAAGAGTCCCCACTGGTACCTCAAAGGTACATATTAGTGTCCAAATGTACCTAAAAAGTACCTTTAAGGTACCATTATGGACCCTTCAGCTACAAATATGTACCTTTTGAAAAGATACTGCCTTAGTGACAGCGCGGGAGCGGTCGGTAACGGGTTTATTTTTGATGGGAGCGGGCAGTCTAACAATATCGCTTCCGACTTCCGAGCGAACGAACACGTGTATGTATGTGCGAATGAGACAGCATAATGCTGCGTTTAGCTTGTTTGTTGCTGTCTATATGTGTGCGAATGAGAGAGAGAGCTTTGTACTGTCTCCCTCTCCCTTACCCCCCCTCTCTCTCTCTTTCTCTCTCTGTGTGCGTGTGTGTGTTTGTGAATGAAAGAGAGAGCGAGACACTGTCTGTGTGTGTGTCACTTGCTTGTGCTTGTGTGTGTGTGTGTGTGTGTGTGTTTATACCAGCAGCTTTTTATAAGCTGTCGGGACACTGTATAGCTGGGTGGTTTTCAGTTTTGTTCTCCCCGCGTCCGTTAGCGGAAACGGGCGCGGCGGGTAGGAAACAGGGAGAACAAATATAAGCGGGAGCAGTCGGGTTCAGGCTAAAACCTGGCAGGGGTGGGCGGGAGCGGGATTCAAAATTTAGTCTTGTGCAGATCTCTAGTCTGGGTTGTATAAATAGAGAATATTCTGAGAAAAAACTCTTGAAAAATCGGAACAATTCTGTAAAAAAAAAAAAACAACTAACTTTGAGCTGCTGAAAAAATGCAATAATTTTAAAACTGCGCACACAGTATAGTCTCCAGAAAACTTACGCAGCTTCACAAAACACCATTAAAATAACTTTCAATCTTTTCGATTTATGCAAACACACTCATAAAGCCATGTTTACCTTTTAATACCAATGTCATTATACGCATAAAACTAACAAACCATCCCACGCATACACAGTGCCACACAATCCTTCAGAAGCCAACATATATTCACAGCATATACCTGTATGAATATGAATAAATGCGATACTAGTCACATTAGCAGCGAGCAGCTCTAATAAACCATCCGAATCCATGCATAACAGTGATGCATAACAACGCCTCAAGGTTGTTCTTCAGGTAAATCAACAGAATCTGATCCACACAACAAGCAAGCATGCACACAAAGGCTGATGTCTGGAAGCAGGCGGTGGAGTGATTATTCTCCTCCTTCATAACTGGGCTATTTATGATCTCTGTGACCCGCAGGTAGAGCTCCGCCATTCACTCAGCTTAAACATTGATTCATTGATGCTCCCGTGACTTAAGGCCGTCTGCTGACAGTCAGTCAATGATATGAATCGCACCGCTGCCAGGATTTGCACAGCAGCACTTCCTCGGGAAACTCATTACGAAATCAGAAACGGCAAAAAAGGAAAGGAGGAGAGAAAGCTCAATGCTGATCTACGACGAAGCCTGGATACATTTCATTGTCTGGGGTCTGAAAACAAATGATGGGATGCTGAATGGAGGTGTTGTTGAAGATTGCAAACACGTCTTGGGAAGACTTTTTCATGAATAGATGTAGTTGAGGTTATTGTAACTAACTATGCTTGACCAAATTATGTTAGCCTAATTGATTTAAAACATTTGAGTGGATTGAACACAAACAATTAAGTTGTCGTCCCAAAAAAACTTAAGAATTATTTCAGCTCATTTTAAATCTATCTATCTATCTATCTATCTATCTATCTATCTATCTATCTATCTATCTATCTATCTATCTATCTATCTATCTATCTATCTATCTATCTATCTATCTATCTATCTATCTATCTATAATGGCAAAAGAAAGATTGAGAGAAAGCTTGATGCCTAGATACCTTTAATGGTCTGCGGTCTGAAAACAAATGTGAAATGAAGGTGTCGGTGAAGATTGCAAACACATTTTGGAAAGAGTTACCTTTTAAAGGGAATGGATGTAGTTGTAACCAATGCTTGACCAAATTCACAGCATTATTTTTTTATATTATAAATATTTATAAAATAAATGATCAAAAGTACAAATGTAATTAATTTATTTAAAAAAAATGTAATTGAAATTAAAATCTTTTAGACTGTAAAATAAATGCTGGGCTTTATACAATTCCTTCATGTTGTCCCAACACAAATTGATTAAGTTAATGTAATTATTATAACAAATTTACCATCCATCCCACCATCCATCCATCTATCTATAAATCTGTCTATCAGAAACGGCAAAAAAAAGGAGGAGAGAAAGCTCAATGTTGATCTATGATGAATCTATGATGAAGCCTGGAAACACTTCAAATTAATGCTTGACCAAAATCACAACATTGTTGTGCTATTATAAATTCATAATTATAATTTAAGTTATTATAATTAAAGTTTTATTTTAATTTTATTCATATATATATATATATATATATATATATGAATAAAATTATAATAAAACTTTAATTGTGACCCATTGACCCATTCATATATATATGAATGGGTCACACACATGGGTCACACACAATTTCTTCAGGTTGTGGCAACAGAAATCAATTAAGTTAACCTGGTTGTTTAAAGACCTTTACATTGAACATAAAACAATTAAAGTTGTCACAAAGAAAACTAAAAGACTGTAAAAGTTAAATAGTGAATAAAAAGTTGAGATAAGTTGAATTAACTTAGTTTTGGTATAATTATTGCAGTTTATTTATTTTATCATTCAACCATTGTATGGCAACAGGTTTAAAATAAAAGTCAACTAATACATTTTTACAATGTACATATCCCTATTTTTTACAGTGTACATATCCCTAATAATAGCTTCTGACCAATATATATATATATATATATATATATATATATATATATATATATATATATATATATATATATATATATATATATATATATCCTGTTTTCTTTTTTAACTAAAACACAATTTCAAAAGTATTTTAAAAGAAAGTCAAACAAATAAGCGCTTCTAATACATTTAAAAATAACAAATAATACAAAAAAATAATAATCTATAATAATCCATTAAAATAAATAAATGAATAAATAAATAAATAAATAGATAGATAGATAGATAGATAGATAGATAGATAGATAGATAGATAGATAGATAGATAGATAGATAGATAGATAGATAGATAGATAGATAGATAGATAGATAGATAGATAGATAGATAGATGGATTAACGGGTGGGTAGATAGATAGACAGATAGACAGATAGACAGATAGATAGATAGATAGATAGATAGATAGATAGATAGACAGACAGACAGACAGACAGACAGACAGACAGACAGACAGACAGACAGACAGACAGACAGACAGACCGATAGATAGATAGATAGATAGACAGACAGACAGACAGACAGACAGACAGACAGACAGACAGACAGACAGACAGACAGACAGACAGATAGATAGATAGATAGATAGATAGATAGATAGATAGATAGATAGATAGATAGACAGATAGATAGATAGATAAATAAATGAATATATATTTTAATAGCACTGTGAAAATGTCTACTGAATGCCACTGATCTCTTTAGTCTCTTCTCAGAGTCTGAAGGTTATTTTTTAGTGTGCGTGTTTCGAGTTCTTCACAGTGGAGGTAATGGGGCATTTATGTTGGAAATGCAAAAACAGTGAAATGGAAAAGCCAGTGAAAAGGCACAAAAATAAATAAGAGCAAAAGTGGACAGTGAATGACAAGTTCTGTGCGTTCTCATGCTATTACCAAAACAAATACAAGCCTTACTGATTAAACACACATATTGCTATTGTCATCTATTGTCATTTGCAAATAAAACTTTCAATATAACACATATTATAGTGGATGTGGCATTAACTACCTAACCTCAAGCTTTCCCACACACATGCCATACATATTCATTTAGCTTGTTCAAGTTGACGTATCTAATCATGAAAAATACAAGCACATCTACATATGATGAATGCACTTCATACACCGCAGATCAATGCAAACACTCATGCTGCTAAGATGCATCAAAAACGTTGACAACAAAATCAATCCCTGCTAATTACTGCATTGCATTTATTAACATACGTGTTTGCACAAAGATACTTTTAAAAGCAAAACACTGCCGGTGAATAGTGTAAAAAATAAGTACATAAATAGCACTATAGCTTGTCCTCTGTCTTGATGATTGAATAATATTTTGAAAAGAGAACCGAAATATACTGGTGTTATGGTAAAAATTGATTGATATTAATAAATTGAAATTGAAAAGTAAAGTTAAAGACTTAAAGAAAGCAAGTAAACCTGATGTAACTTGTAACTGTAACTGTTATTATGCACATAATTCATTTACTTAAACATTTTAGGGCAATGGGACAAACGTTACTTAAAAAAAAGTGAGTAAACCCATTGCAACTTGGAACTATTAAGTTTCATAAATATGTACATAGTTCATTTACTTAAATTGAAAGCAATGGGTTTACTCACGTTTTTAATTAAGCCAACTACAACATCATATTTTACAGTGTGTTAACTGCTGAACCACTCCAAACATAAACTATTTAGACTATCTGTTAACATTTACAGATTCACTAATTATTGACATTCACAAAATATACCCATAATAATTTAATATTTTTATTACTTGATGACTGTAACATTTTAAACATTGATTATTTCATTATTTGTAGTGGCAGAATACACTCTAAAAAAAAATTCTGGGTTCCACACAATTCCTTTATATGGTCCCAACATGAATCGAGTAGATTAGCTTGATATTATTATTTTTTTATATTATTTTTTTATTTAAGTGAATTGAGCATAAAAAAAAAAGAATTGTGATCCCAAAAAGCCAGAGATCTCTTTGTTTACAATTTTGTGGGCGTCCAAATGGTTTCAGTCATGCGTGTTTGAATGGCGTAGGTGGGAAATCATGAGGTCAGACAGGTCAGACAGTACCTCAAATTTATTTCATACAGATTACAAAGCCAGAAAACATTTGTTTTCAATTGTATTTGGTTTGTTTAAAAGTATCGATTTTAAGCTTTATGTAGATATATTTCTCATGTTTGTGAGGCAAGTATTACAGCACGTTTACCGACCTAAAAGGATACGATAAAGCTGCAGAAGCTGCCATAAAAGCACATGTCCAAACTGAACCCCTTTCTTGGAGAATCATCAGCCTATAGCAATCCACGATTGGCTCCTTCACAAGAAGGCAGTGCTTTTAAGGGGCTTTTTAAACTTAGATATTTGATTCGGAACTTGTTTCGCTTGCCCACTTACCTCAGTACATTTGGTACATATGTGAAACCCGCAATCACGCTCTGATCCAAGCCAAAATAATATATCTGAGATTGCCTGAATAAGAGAGTCTCGGCTTGGTTGCAACAAACTCTAGAGAGATTTGGTTGTAGTGAGAAAGCAATTTGATCCAATGATCTAACAAACCAGGGTATATCACAGTGTATTATGGATATGTAATAGGCATATAAGAGGAGGGAATGATGAGTAGGATGAGATGTTATTCCTACAAATAGATGTTTCGACGCGAAGTCCCGAAGCTAAAGTGTTTTAAAACACAATGTCACGTGACCAAGGTGAACCAAAACACACGGGTCAAGTGACTAAAGTGTTTTGAAACACCAGGTCACGTGACTAAAGCAGTTCAGAGTATCAGTCATTTCAGCGTTCTGAGAGCTGGCCAATCTGCGATTGATTAACAATGTGAGTAAAATCTCTATCTCATGTAGCTTAGTGGACAGTGTGTGTACACAGATTAACTGTGCTACAAATGTCCAGATTTCAAAATCCCGACTTGTACAAATACTCTAAAATTATGAAGATATATTTTAATAATGTTCATTTTTATGACCAAAACAAAACATTCATTCACAAAGTGTTCATTCGGATGTCCGACCAATGCCAAAACAAAACACTTTGCAAGCACACAGGATTTAAAAACTAACATCTATAGCTGTTTCACCCTGGATTCAAATCCATAATCTTAGCATGATAGTCAAGAACTCTCACCGCTTCACTAAATCACCTGAAAACTCTACAACTCTACAATGTGGGGTTTAATTACTCAATTTGCATAACTGTTTCTTTGCTGAAGCTGTTCTAAAGCAATATATATATAAAAATGACCACCAGGTGTTAATCTAGAGACAGATTGTGAAACGTTTCAAAGCTTTGACATGTGCTTTAACTGTTTCAGTGTTTTGTGAAGCTTCACTCTGCCCACCACAAGATAAAAGTATGTTTCCTGTCGAATACAAAAGTGACTGTCTAACTGAACTAGTAAAAATATATATAATACCAAGGCGACTTCTAATATAGGATAGATCTATATTTAACAACCATTAACAATTGAAATGAGGCTATGTATGAGGAATTCTTACCTCTGATTTATATTTGGTGGCCTTGTCTGTGGGTGTCACCATTCAAAATTAAAGTGCACCTCTTTGCTTATATTTCGCATCATTTCAATTAAAATAACAACGAATGACAGCTGAGCGGAATACAGGAAAATAAACCAAACTCTGACCAATGTCAGGAGAGTTTACTCACACGTGACTTGTTTTAATGAATTTGGTCCATTTAGAAACTTTGCCATGTGAAAATGAACCACACAAAGAACAAAAATCAACATTTTAACAATTTTAATCCCTTTTTCGGAACAAAACAATCAATCTACAGGTGAAAGCACCCTAAGAAAACCTATATTTATGACAGACACACAATGAAGCTGCACAAACTGTCGTAAAAACACACGTGTGAACCAAGCCCCTCCCCCAGAAAATCATAAGTCTTTAGTGATCGATGATTGGCATGTTTATTAGAAGGCGGGGTTTCCTTTTTGCTAGAGCATCCATATTGACTATTCTTGTTTAATATAGTATTATGGTTGTTTATATTCATTCATTTTCCTTTCGACTTTGTCCCTTTATTAATCAGGGGTCGCCACAGAGGAATGAACTTATCCAGCATATGTTTTACGCATCAGATGCCCTTCCAGCCGCAAACCAACACTGGAAAACACCCATACACACTCTAGCATTTACACACATACGGCCAATTTAGTTTATTCAATTCACCTATAGTGCATGTCTTTGGACTGTGGGGGAAACCGGAGCACCCGGAGGAAATCCCACAGCGAACACGGAGAGAACATGCAAACTCCACACAGAAACGCCAACTGATCCAGCCTAGGCTCGAACCAGCAACCTTCTTGCTGTAAGTGACAGTGCTAACCACTGAGCCACTTTGACACCCAAGTTGTTTACACTTTACAAAACTTCCATTCAGGGACAACACAACACAAATTTGGACTGTCCCTGAAACATACAGTAGAGACATCTGGTCCTAATTTTATTGCTGCAGAACGTAATAACATCGCATTCTGGTCTCTTCTGTGTCTCAGTGAGCTTTCAGTGAGCTTCTCTCTCCTCCAGCGTCAGGCATTAGTATTCGGGTGTTCACTTCTCGCAGCAGTAGGCGCTGCCAGCCACTTAATTTGTCATTTATTGCTCTACGACAACTGAAGTAATTGAACCTTTTGCCCACAGAACGTCACTGGCTGCCCGGTGGCCATTTCTCGCAGCCTCACGTTGGGCCACTTCCACAAGGCCTTGGCTGGAAAATGGAGGGCAGGATCTCATTTCTGGAAAAGCCTAGGATGGTTAGTGGGTCTCGTCACCTTTCGGCCTTCACTGGACTGACCCGAGGAACGGAGGAACAGACAGAGGATTCGGGAGGATTTGACTCTTCAACTGGCTTGAACTGGGTGAAATGTGCCTAATGAAAGACTGAAGTGCTGAAGACTGAACTGCATATGAGCGAGTATAAAAAGTCATAGTATGGTCGGAAAATATACTACAGCAGGTCTAAAGAAGGAAAATTTTAAGAAAATGTATATTTATGACAGACAGACCAAAAATAAATGATTGAATTAACAAATAAAGTATTCTTAATACATGAATAAATATAACATATAAATTATATATACAGTAATTGAGCAAAAAATAACACATTCAAAATCAAACAAAAAATTGTGGTGTTTCACTGTCTAGACAGATTGGATTAATCTAATAAATTAATAATAAATATAAAATAATAATAATAATAATAATAATAATAATAATAATAATAATAATAATAATAATAATAATAATAATAGTAGTAGTAGTAGTAGTAGTAGTAGAAGTAGTAGTAATAGTAGTAATATATGTAATACATGAATAAATATATAACTACAATTGAGCAAAAAACATATTATTTTTTTTAAATAAAAAAGAAAGCATCACTGCAAAAACTTTGAGCAAATTTTTAAATAAATGAATAAATAATAATTTAAATAAACAATCAACTATTTATCTAACTAACTAACTAACTAACTAACTAACTAACTAACTAACTAACTAAAGTATACCTAATATACAAATCCATATAATATATAAATATTATCTAATTGAACAAAAATAACACATACAAAATCAAACAAATAAACATTCTGGTATTTTATTATCTAGAAAGATTGCATTAATCTATTTGCAATAAGTCATATTAAATTAACAATAGGCATAATATTAATAATAATAATAATAATAATAATAATAATAATAATAACAACAACATTTGAAATAATAATAGTTTTTTTAATTATACATTTTCATTATTGTAACAAATATAATTGTTAAAATAAATCTGATAATAAGTATATAAATAAATAAATAAATAAATAAATAAATAAATAAATAAATAAACTTAACTAAAAATTCAACAAAAACTTGAAATGAAAAATAAAACCATCACATCAATTAGATTTTTAGTGCAATCAATTAAATAAATAAATAAATGAATGAATGAATAAATGAATAAATAAATAAATAAATAAATAAATAAATAAATAAATAAATAAATAAATAAATAAATAAATAAATAAATAAAGTCAGTAAGTAAAATACACGAGTCAATACACTGTAGCGCTGTTATTGGAATCATCAAATTCTCTAAATGAATAATTTTTATATAATAAATATTTACTTATTTAGTTATTTAATTCATAATGAAAATGTATAGAATTGTAATAGTCTGAACAAACCACGAAGCATAGAAAAAAGTTACAGTTCATTTTAGCATATTGGAAGTCAGGACTAATATTTAAGGGGATGAAGCAGGTTATACAAATATTCTATGCAACGACAAATGACCAAAACTGGAGACAAATGCACATTCGATTTAGCATAAAATGTAAATAATATGCACAATACTGCAAAATAAAGAAATGGATGGTGTGCTTGTATGCAATTTCAGCCCTAGCCCGAGGTTCAGCAGAGCGAGCTTCATTGGTTTAGGTGGCATCAGCTCCAGCGGTAAAACCATCTTTCACAGCCGTGAAGATCATTTACGTAAGCTGATGTAATGGACTGAAAACCTATATGTACGTAGGTGACTGTGACTTCAGAAGATGATCCCTTTTAAAGGGTTCAAAAGCTCCGTGGAGCTCAAATATTCTCTTGTTAGCGGAAATTCACAAGGATTCAGCTGGAGCTCAAATCAATCAGCCATCACAATTTGATACAAATCGAGAACTGAAGAATGGAGTTTTCTTTAAGATATCTAACTATGATTTATAAATAAAACAATCCACAGCGAGATTTCTCAGTTAGATCAGAGGACAATACACTCTTACTGCAGAGCTGCATATAAAACAGGCTGCAAAATATTTTTTTTTTCTAATAATTGCATTGTATTTATTATTGTGTTAAAGTGAAATTTGGGTCTAGTTGACTGACCGTATGAAAAAAATTTTGTTTGTGTGTGTGTGTGTGTGTGTGTGTGTGTGTGACAACTTTTCTAATAAAGAAGAGAATTAGCCAAAGAAAGGTGAGTTTTCTTCTAATATGCAAATCTGGCATTATTTCTACCTATGTACTCATTCTCAAACATTTCTAGCACAAAAAATCTGAATATTGGAAAAAGTCATTCAAAATTCTTGCTTATTTATTTATTTATTATGCTGTACATAATAGAAACAGGTTTTTACAGAGGCGATTTGGTAGTGTAAACTAGTGTAAACAGACAGAAAATAATAAATAAATAGAGAGAAAAATAAATAAATAAATAAATAAATAGAGAGATAAATGAATAATAAGTAAATAAATAGAGAGATAAATGAATGAATGAAAAAATAAATAGAGAGATAAATGAATAAATAAGTAAATAAATAGAGATAAATGAATGAATGAATAAATGAATAAATAAATAGAGAGATAAATAAATAGAGATATAAATAAATAAATAAATAAATAAATAGAGATATAAATAAATAAATAATAGAGATATGAATAAATAAATAAATAAATAAATATTAGTGTAAACAGAAAAAAAATATATATTAATTAATCAAATGTAAACTAGAATATATAATCAGGCAAATCATGTATTGAAAAATCCCTTTCTGAAAAGCTTCAGAATGTAGAAATGAATAAAACTGCAGTTTGATGTATGTTATGGCTAATTTTGAGGAAAAAAAGGCTTAAGAATTATGCATCGAAGTTAAAATCTACAGATGTAAATTGAAGAAAAAAAAATGTTATAAAAGAAACAGTGAGGAGTGTATATTGGATATTTTATGAAAATATCTCACTCAGAAAAGCTTCAAGAAAATTGCATTGTGTTGTATTGGATTGGTCTGCATTGTACCGAGTTGCATTGCATTGTATTGTGTGTAAGTTCTGCTGAATTGGACATTTATGTTTCATTTTGAGAAAAACGGTCTATTTTAAAATATGTATTGCAACTAAAATCTACAGAGACACGAATAAAGTGTAAAAAAAGAAACAACTAAACCAGTTTTGACATATTTTCTTTCCAACAGACTCAAAAAAATACACCAAAAATCTCAAAATTGCCTGCCTCATCTCACTTTTAAAGTGGACCTATTATGCCCCATCTCTTAACGTCTCTTGATGGCCCTAGAGCAGGGGTCGCAAATCTCAGTCCTGGAGGGCCGGTGTCCCAGCAGGGTTGAGCTCCAACTTGCCTAAACACACCTGCCTGAGTGTTTCAAGTGTACCTATAAAACCTTGATTAGCTTGTTAAAGTGTGTTGATTAGGGTTGGAGCTAAAATCTGCAGGACACCGGCCCTCCATGAACAGATTTCACTGTGCTAGAGTGTCTATGTGAAGTTTCAGCTCAAAATACCACACAAACAATGTTTTATAAATCTGTGAAACTAACCCCTTTAGGCTTTCATCCTAATTGTGTTATTTTAGCGACTGTCCCTTTAAACTCAAATGAGACTGTGCTCTTTTCAAAAGAGGGTGGAGCTACAAATGTCTATGCGTCATCATAGTAGCAGATTCATTAAAACGACTAACATCCTATGCTAATGAGGGAGAGAGTGTTACTAATGGGCGGGGCTTTCTCCCTCTGATGACACGCATACAACAGCAGAATGTCAATCAACGTGTTTCTGCAGACTGTTTATTATCAAGTGTGATTATAAAAAATTTAATTAATACATTTTAAACAACCGTAAACTGGTTATATTCACAAACCCAAAAAGCCACACTACTCTGTTTAACCCCCTTATAAAAGTGATTTTTCATAATAGCTCCCCTTTAAATGAAATATATTCCACGTTGCATTTGATGTGTGACAGTGTCAGCGCTCAGTCATTTTCCTCTCATGTCGCCTGCTACAGGACCACCACAGAAAGCCCAGCACACGACGCACACTTGAAAGGACTAGTAAATACTTAATGTAAGACGCCAGTGTTTTCTCGCGCTCCTCAGAGCTAATTTTATGCTAAACAGACATGAGCGCCTTCCAAAACTATGCTAGAGTAAATTGCAGACGACACGCCATAACTTTGCAAATAACTCCCTGCGGCAAACAATAAGAGATAGTATGCTACATCACGAATATCAACAGCAAACATACAGTTGAAGTCAGAATTATCAGCCCTCCTGAATTATTAGCCTTTAATAAGCCTCTGTTTAACGGAGAGAAGACTTTTTTCAACATATTCCTAAACATAATAGTTTAATAACTCATTTCTAATAACTGATTTAATTTATCTTTGCCATGATGCAGTCAACGGCACTGAGGTGCAAAGAATAATTTCTACGATTATTTTATTATTTAGGGTTTATTTAAACTATTTTCTGAAAAGATGTTTGTTAAATATCATTAATTCTACGGAAATGTACATACCAGTAAAAGAGCAGCAAAGACAGTTTATTGGCTAGAGACAGCCAATGAGATGGGGTGTTTTTGGATGTCAGGACACAGGGCAGCTCAAGTTGTTAGAGGCCTCGAGCAATCAGAGGGTAAGTTATTACTTTTAATAATTATCTATATATTCAATACTGTTAGCTAAGCTAAGGACTGTGCTAGGTGGTTCTGTAGTTTGTTTTTATTTTATATAAGAAACGGTTATGAGTTATGTAGGAGCTGCTTTCAATGATGTTATACAGTTCTAAAGATACAATTTAACCCACATGAAATAAGAAGTTGTAATAGTATTTATTAGGGGTGATGAACGATACACGTATTCGTATTGAACCTCATTCGGTTCGATTCAGACTAACATCTAAAAAGATTAAAGAGAACAAGTACAAAATATAATGTTTTCAGTGCAACAATGCTCAACATGGCATCCCATATGACGTGGCAGACAACATGCTGCCTTCCCCACTGTCATTTTAAACAGTAGACCATCACTTTTGAACTCAGAATATCACTTTATCAAAGCATGCACTCATTAGCAATCTTGCTGCCTTTTGTATCAGCCTGCTCGTGCTGGCTCCGCCCTTTTTGCCCCAGCAAACCTAGACCCTGACAAAAACAGCTAATCTCAATAACCTGTTAACATATCAGCACACCCGCTCACCTCCAAACACTACTCCAGTCAGGCACGCAGTACACTAGCTTGCAAAATGGCTAGTAATGGTAATGTAATCTTATACATCAAAAGTATCCCGCAAATGCATAGAGACTTCCGGAAGCCTGCAAACGAATATATAATCTTCCAGAAATCGCGCGTCTCCCCCGGTCCTTATATACGTTCCACACCCCTCTCCACCGCATCTCTCCCAGCTCTTCAGGTACTTTGGGCACAACTCACCCCCGCCGCTCAGGTACATCACACGCAAGCCCCCTCCCCCCCCGAACCGAGATTTTTTGTGAACCGTTACACCCCTAGTATTTATTAAAGCTGTGAACCTACACAAGTCTCACGGTTCGGTTCGGTTACGATTATCATTCTATCGATTCGGTTAAATTCGATATTTCGGTGCATCACGGTGCATTGACAGTGCTTTTCATACATAGTTTTAAATTTTCTTCACAGCAGCAGTTCTTGTATTAAAATGTATGAATACATTTATATTTATATACTATTTGTAATACAATTTTGTCAGTTAATACAAACAGTCAGAAATATAAACTGTACCTTTAAACAACACGAGCATTTAGCAAATAATATAACTGTTATAATATAATAATATAACTATAAATATAAGCTCACTTTCTGATCCTTGTCTAGTTCTCTTACACCCCTTTGATTGGTCACACCCTCAACAAAAACGGTTGCGATTGGCTCTTGCGTGCTGCGCTCTTCACAGATGAGTGATACTTATAAGCGGCAGGGGCGATCAAAGCTGATGCATGATAGACACGGTGGAGAAAACTCTGCAGACACTCACTCGTTTCTGTATCCAGAAGTAACGCTGTAAAACAGCCGAGAGGAGAAGAAAAGTCACGCCAGCAGGTCAAATGGGCCACTGTGTGTGTATGTGTGTGTGTGTGTGTGTGTGAGAGAGAGAGAGAGAGAGAGAGAGAGAGAGAGAAATGAAGTACTTTCATTCTCTCGATCTCTGTGAAATTTTGCTGTTAATGTCAGTGAAAGACTGATCCAGAAAACACACACAGTGAAATTGTGAACAGTTTATGAGTTTTAAGCAGTTAGAGCGTTGTAAATACTCGCGCTCGCCTCCCTCGTGACAGAGCGCAAATGAGGTAAATGATGTCAGTAATAACCGGTTATGATTATTACTGAACCGATACTGAATTGTCCACGTCTGCATCGTGGTGCACCAAAGAAACGATTAATTGACACCCCTAGTATTTATAGTAAATAATATTACGTTTTTGAACAATACTATAGTTAATTGCATTATACTATATATATTGAAGTACCTACGACTTTGTTAATAAATGCAACAGCACACTGTAATATTAACTATCATGATCTTTATTATTATAAGTTAGTGACTATGCATTTACAATGGTATGAACCATTGTAAAGGTGGTCAAAAGTATATTTATACTATCCATTAAATTAATTATTGATAATATTATTAAAGATACACAACAGAGCAAACAAACTATTTTTGACACTCCAGTGTAGATAAAGCATTAAATGTTCAGGACACCCTGGAAAACTTTTTTTTTATATTAACAGATTTGTGTGTGTTGAGCATCAGTTAAGACAATGTTAGCACCTGTCAGCTGTAATTGTGGGGAAAACTGGATAATTTTGAGCTTTTGTCAGCTAATTTCAGCTTCCGGGTTTAAAATGATTTTTGGGGCGGGATCAAAATCGGCGACGTAGCGCAGTACTGCAAGTGCAATGATGACGCGTCGGTTTCTCATTATTATTCATAGCGGAGTTCTCTTATCCTATGAGAAGAGCCGGCTGCTTAATTATTCATGAGACCTGCCAGACCTGTCAGTGTGAAGCCCGAGCTGTGTGACAGACCCACGGCACACAGTATTTAGCCGTTCATGAAGGCTCATATGCGTTTGTTTCCATGATCCACGGGGTTTGTTGCATGTTTTTCCCCGCAATCTTGTCAGGGCTGATACAGCAAAGCTGTGTGTGTGCTGCTAGCATTTTTGTCGAGAGAGCAGCACGAGAATTAGAGAATAGTGGACGCTGTCTTTTTTCAGGAGTTCGTTCACATTCAGACACATCACTGTGCTGCTGTGTTTGCCTAAATCCTCCAGATTACCAGCAGGACTAATGGTTAAAATAGACAGGTCAGGAGACCTGCTGCACTGAGTCTGCTGGATACGGGGATTGAGGGAGAAGTCCTCATTTATAGGGTTTACATGAACACACTTATCTTTATAATGATATAAATTGTGGTTATGTGTATATGAAATTACGAATAAAAAATGTAGCAGGGCATTAAATCTCCGTTCATTTATTTGCATTTTAACTTTGTAAACTATAAACTCATGCGTCTCCTCACAGTTTGTCTCATTTTGTGAGCTAACTGACAACAACAGTTGCTCGCTCACGTTCTCCCCTGCTGGCCACGCCCACTCCTGTCCGATGCTCGCGGAGCTCCACGCCCATTAATCATGCATCTTTAGAAAAAATTCTGAAGTAGGCTTTAACCGAAATTGGGAGGTGTCATGGCCCTTTAATTTATTTTGGGGTAATCCGCACCCTTTGGCCTACATTCCATCTCCCTGACTATTGTTTTCAGAAAATGAACAAATCCTCCTACTGTGAATGCTCTTCTTGGATGTTATTAGCCTGAGTTTCTCCACTTCACACTTGTCGCTTGACAACTGCCAATATCCGGCATGTTTCCAGTCAAACACTCTGCATTCAGAGTGCCTGTTGTTTATCGTAGAGCGCTGAGATGCGTTTCAGTCTTTGTTTACGGATAAACCCTGTGTACTCTTACACAGCATAACCTTGGCTGAATCTCGCTGAGTGGAAGAGCTTTATGTGTTTCCATGCTAGTTTAGCGCACGACTGGGAGCCGAGCTTTACAAGTGGACTGACATTTTCAGATTCCTCCTATTTTTATTTATTTTTTTCCCTCCAAGTGCTCCGCAGCCGAGCATGAGCAATAGCAATTAGTTTGGGGACCGGCGGAGAGAATTGCCGTAAACATATTTGAGCTCAGAAGTGCAAATGGACGGCCTCTCTGAAATGCAAAGTTGCCCCCGTCCCAAGATAGATGGCTTTACTGGCGAACACGCTCCATCTTTATTATTGTACGCTGCTTTATTCTCAGCCCTCGAGGCGTTATCTATACCTGCTCCGTTTCAAAGTCAGTTTAGACCAGAAGGAAGCGATCAGCGGGCTTTTGTTTTCCACGCCAAGTCGGAGAATGCTTTTCCGACATCTCCCTGGTCACAGTGACTTTATATCTGTCAGAGGAAGAGGAGGATTTACATGAGCTCCGCAAATACCTGAAGCCGGCGTTTTTAACCCTGGAGAAAACCCCTTGCTTTGTTGAAGACACTTTCTCTGGAGCATTATAAATCTATACTGACAACTGCAGATCAGGCGGTGAAATGTAAAATATCTATCTACCCTGTATATTTCCCCCCAATTTCTGTTAAACGGAGAAAAGACACATTTCTAAACAAAATAATTTCAATAACTCATTTCTAATAACTGATATATTTTATCTTTGCTATGATGACAGCACATACTATTTACTAGCTATTTTTTAAGATACTAGTATTCAGCTTAATGTGACAATTAAAGGCTTAACTAGGTTACTTAGGCAAGTTAGCGTAATTAGGCAAATGTTCTGTAGACAATAAAAAAATGTTGCTTAATAATATTGACCTTAAATAGTTAAAATTTTAAATAAAAACATGCTTTTATTCTAACCAAAATAAAACAAATAAGACTTTGTCCAGAAGAAAAAAATATTATTGAAAATACTGTGAAAAAAAAATCATATTCTGTTATACATCGTTTAGGAAATAGTTGAAAAATAAAAATAAAAACACTGCAGGGCGAATCATTTTGACTTCAACTGAATTATGTAGCTATGTAGCTATGTAGCACCTCCTAGGGCTTGAGAGTCCACATATGTGGAAAATGAAATGTCTCAAACACTATTTTTAAATGCCTAAAATGGGCAAAAAAAAAAAAAAAAATATATATATATATATATATATATATATATATATATATATATATATATATATATATATATATATATATATATATATATATATATATATATATATCTGTGATGTTAATGTACAAAATAAACCTGATTTAACTTCCACAAACTGGGATTGAAGCGTCTTCTTTTATAATTGTTCTGACACGTGGCTGTGCTGATGAAGTAAAGCTGAAGTAAATCGCTGTAATTAATTACACACGTGCTCTGTTTTAAAACACTTTGAACATGTGAAACTTACTCTTAATCACATTTGATGATGATTGATGATCCTAGCGAACTAAACAGACCTTTAATTCCAGGTTGCTTTGCGTATGTCTGGGAGATATACACGACATATACACGTGACTACCGGAACATGTTAATGCGCGCAGCTGTCAATCAATTCGGTGGGCGGGGGGATCGCACTCCTACGTAAAGTTGCAGTCGGTCTGAAAACCGCTCTAATTGGGCCACCGTTTTTATGTTGTTAAATTGAAAAAAAAGGACTGGGTGTGTTTGTATCACCCCAATACGACAGTATATACACTATGTATACACATATGTTTGTCCAAATAGCTTGAAAAGTAGACTTTTCACCATAGGTGCCCTTTAAGGAAGGGTTTAGTGCTGGTTGATTGGTGCTTTTAAAAACACTATTAGTTGGATTTAGGGAAAGAGGAGGGTAGGTGGGTCAGTCAGTCAGTTGACAGTGGAAGTGGAGAAGAAGAGCAGGTGCGAATTGCCTCAAAAAGCATACACAGCGGCCTCTGGTGCATTCATGAAAACAAAAACTACAAATGAATGTAGCTCCTGGAATGTATTTGGCACTCTCCAGAAATGTATATAGGGGAACGTATTCAGAATGAGCCTGGGTTGAAAACTGGATGCTATATCAAATATTTGCCCCCATAAATGTCAAAAAATATTTGATTTGAAGAGTTATTTCTATCCTTGTTTGTGATTTGTTTTTAAATACATTAATTGCACCTAATGCAAATAATTAAACAACAATAATTGTAAAACGTTGTCAATATCAGTATAATAATCTCCATCTTCATCCCAACATCAGCTTCAGCAAATTTGAAATGGATGATTGTGTTGGAGCTGCTCTGTCAGTCTGGACTTGATCTAGCGGCAGGAATTTTTAGAAAGGCAGGATGGCAGATCTGCAGTCGCTCAACCCAGCAAAATCACAAATGAGATCTCTTTAATATGTCAATTATTTCTCCCAGACTGCGCTGAGATTGAGTGGAGGGCAGATGGAGAATCAGCTTCATTCTTCTGCTTCTCAGCAAAGGAACTTTCACTCGTATCGTCTATAAAATCCATTCCATCTAACATTCTGTTGTTCAATGATCTTGTGTATAATTCTGTTGTTCTGTTGGTGTCTGTTGTGTATCTATTGTTCTATCGTTCCATCTATGATTCTGCTGTTCTGTCTGTCATTTACTTATTCTGTTGTTCTAATGTTCCTATGTTTTATTTATCATTCTGTTGTTCCATCGCTCTATCATTCCAATGTTCTGTCTATCCTTCTGTCACTATTATTCCAAAGTTCTGTCTATCATTTTGTTATTCTGTTGCTCTATCGTTCCAATGTTCTGTCTATCATTCTACATCATTCCAATATTCTGTCTATCATTCTGTCATTCTATCGCTCTACCAATGTTCTGTCTATCATTCTATTATTCCAATATTCTGTCTATCATTCTCTCATTCCATCAATCTATCATTCCAATGTTTTTTCTATCATTCTGTCATTCCATCGCTCTACCAATGTTCTGTCTATCTATCTATTATTCTGTCGCTCTATCATTCCAATGTTCTGTCTATCATTCTGTCCTTCTATCATGATCATTCCAATGTTCTGTTTATCATTATGCCATTCTACCACTTTATCATTCCAATATTCTGTTTATCATTCTGTCATTCCATCAATCTATCATTCCAATGTTCTGTCTATCATTCTATCACTCTGTCACTATCATTCCAATGTTCTGTCTATCATTCTGTCATTCTATCGCTCTCCCAATGTTCTGTCTTTCATTCTATCACTATCATTGCAATGTTCTGTCTATCATTCTGTCACTATCATTCCAATGTTCTGTTTATCATTATATCATTCTATCACTCTATCATTCCATTGTTCTGTCTATAATTTTGTCACTCTATCATTCAAATATTCATATATTCATATTTATATATCATTCTGTCGCTCTCTCATTTTAATGTTCTGTCTATCCTTCTGTCATTCTATCACTATTATTCCAATGTTCTGTCTATCATTCTGTCATTCTATCACTCTATCATTGCAATATTATGTCTATCATTCTATCCCTCTATCATTCCAATGTTCTGTCTATCATTCTGTCGTTCTATCACTCTATCATTGCAATATTATGTCTATCATTCTATCCCTCTATCATTCCAATGTTCTGTCTATCACTCTGTCATTCTGCCACTCTATCATTCCAACATTCTGTCCATCCTTCTGTCACTCTATAATTTCAATGTTCTGTCTATCATTGTCACTCATTCCAATGTTCTGTCCATCATTCTGACCTTCTATCTCTCCATCATTCCAATGTTCTGTCTGTCATTCTATTGCTTTATCATTCCAATGTTCTGTCAATCATTCTGTCATTCTATCACTTTATCATTCCAATGTTCTATCCATCATTTTGTCATTCTATCACTTTATCATTCCAATGTTCTGTCTATCATTCTTTCACTATCATTCCAATGTTCTGTCTATCCTTCTGTCACTCTATAATTTCAATGTTCTGTCTATCATTGTCACTCATTCCAATGTTCTGTCCATCATTCTGTCCTTTTATCGCTCCATTCCAATGTTCTGTCCGTCATTCTATTGCTTTATCATTCCATTGTTCTGCCAATCATTCTGTCATTCTATCACTTTATAGTTCCAATGTGCTGTCCATCATTTTGTCATTCTATTACTTTATAATTCCAATGTTCTGTCTATCATTCTTTCACTCTATCATTCCAATGTTCTGTCTATCATTCTTTCACTCTGTCATTCCAATGTTCTGTTTATCATTCTGTCCTTCTATCGCTCCATCATTCCAATGTTCTGTTTATCATTCTGTCCTTCTATCGCTCCATCATTCCAATGTTCTGTCCATCATTTTGTCATTCTATTACTTTATCATTCCAATGTTCTGTCTATCATTCCGTCACTTTATCATTCCAATGTTCTGTCTATAACTCTATTGCTCTATCATTTCAATGTTCTGTCTATCATTCTTTCACTTTATCATTCCAATGTTCTGTCTATAACTCTATTGCTCTATCATTTCAATGTTCTGTCTATCATTCTGTCACTCTATAATTCTAATGTTCTGTCTATAATTATGTCACTCTGTCGCTCTATCATAATATATTTTTGCAGTTTGTATCACGGTAACATTCCATCTATTTTCAGTAGGTGTATATGTAGCATCATAAAGCATAATCTGAGTTCCTCCATCACATTGTTGCCACCTGTACACCCAATCACAGAAAATTGTACAATAACAGAAAGCACAGGTTGATCTTGCGCACTGTAAACACAAAGATGAGATCCATTCAGAACGCTTCATCCCGGGTGATAAACAGCCGGCGCCGCGGCCTCTCTGACATTTTCAGGGGTGGAGAGGTGATAGGCTCTCTCTATGAGTTATTTTTACAATGATGCCGCATCCATCAATTTCTTGGGAACGAATCAAATCAAATAAGTGCTGTGTGGGCAAAAAGCAGGCGTGCAGCGTCGGAGCTGGATGGCGCATGCTGATGAAAGAGAGAGAGAGAGAGAGAAAGAAAGAGAGAGAGCTATAGATGCACCTCCTGAATTAGACATGAGGACGACTGCCATCTTTCCAGGTATAAAAGAGAAAGAATAAGATCTGCTCTCCATCCTGGTGCTGACAGGCTGCCTTTCCGCCTGCAGAGGAGATTTCGATTGTCTACAGAACAAACCGCCATTTTACAATGACTTGCCTAATTAACCTAGTTAAGCCTTTAAATGTCACTTCAAGTGAGTACTAGTGTCTTGAAACATATATAGTCAAATATTATATGCTGTCACCATGAGAAAGATAAAATAAATCAATTATTATCAATGAGTTCTTAAAACTCATCCCGCATGGACCCATGATTCTCACAGAAATCAGTCAAGTTTGGTGAAAAAAAATATATCGTTTAGGGTTACATTCAGTTTTGGGGCATGCAAGAGATCTAAAGTGGATGGCAACATCAACAGCCTGAGGTATCAAGACATTTGTGCGGCCCATTACATTATAAACTAGTGATGCACAATATATTGGTACCCATATTGATATCGGCCGATAACTGCTATTTTTAATATCGGTTGTTATCGATTTGATAACAAAATTAGGCAGCTATCTTTTAGCCTTTAAATTATGCATTACTTGCGCTGGTTGAAGCACTGCAAACGCTTTATGTCTGCTGCTTATTTGGTTTATGTTCATTGATTTAGGTGCTTTATTTATTGCTTTATATATTGTAGAGCCATACATTGTATATTGACAATTGGCCACAAGGTGTCAATACCATAGTATATAACTGTGGCTTCACTGCATTGAGGAAGACAGCGTTGGTAGGAAGCATACAGTTTTTAACGGTAACGGAACTTAAGGTTATGAGAGTAGTGTAATATAGATAAGGAATATTGATTAAGGAATTCTGACGATTGGAAAATAAAGAATTTTATTTGCATCTATTTTGCCTACGAACTCTGACTTTTACACATAAAAAGCCTGCTTACCCTACAAACAATAGCGGCAATTGAAAAGCCACTACATATACTATGTAGATTTTGTTTACATAAAAGAAAGTTGGCCATAGAAAACAAAAGCTTAGAGATTAAAGTTTTAAATTTAAAACCAGTTGCTCACTTTATGCGTTTGTTTTTGCAATCATGCAGAAAAATCTGAGAAGTATTCAATGTATATATCAGCTAACATATCGGCTATCTGTCTCCAAATCTAAAGAGTTATCGGATATCGGTATCGGTAAAAAATTCCAAATTGGTGCATCCCTATTACAAACCACAGTAGAAGGCAATTTTATTTCAGCAGGATAGCGCTTCCACTCATACTTCAGCCTCCACATCAAAGTTTCTGAAAGCAAAGAAGGTCAAAGTGCTCCAGGATTAGCCAGCCCAGTCACCAGATATAAACATTATTGAGCATATCTGGGGTAAAAAGAAGGAGGCGGCATTGCAATGAATCCAGCAAGAATGCTTTCTTTGTAATTCCGGATTACTTTATTAATAAGTTATTTGAGTCATTGCAGAGATGTATTAATGCAGTCCTCCAAGCTAATGGGAGTCATACTCAATATTGATTATTTTTCAACTGCACTATGACTTTATATTCTATACTGCACATCATTTCTGTTAAGTGACTTATGTCAAAACAAAGTCAGACCTTACTGTCCTAATTAAGACAGGATCATATTTTCTTTTGGTAAAATAAACAATCTATAGGCCTTTGCCTTTCATACAAGCCATATTTGATATTAAATGATCATCTAGAAGTCAAGTTATCATTTGTTGTTTCAAAAACTTGGATAGGTGACAAGACTTTTGTCAGGTAGTGTGTATAGCCCTATATAATGCAAAATAAAAAATTATAATAAAAAAAAAAAACTTTCTAAAAGATTCCTAAGGGAAAAAAATCTATTAGGTGGACCAAAATCAAGGCCAACCCCACAATTTCATCTAATTCGAGAAGTCGTTTCACTTGGATACACATTAAACAAGGAATGAAAGACTAGTGCCAGCTTCAGTTTCATGCCAACTTTAAATGCACTTTGAGTAGATTTGGATACTTAAAGGATAAAAGTGTCTGCCAAACGAATAAATGCAAATGTGCTAAACTCTAACATTGCTAGTCAGTCTGAAGAAAAGCATTTCACCTCGACCTACAGTCAACAATATCACATCCCTTCAGAATAGCACACACAAAATATGTTTCTAACAATTTCAAGAATAAGTCACAAGCCAACAGATCCATTAGATTATAAATATTTAACTAGAAATAGACAGCTGCTCATATATACAGTGGGGGAAATCAGCATTCATCACCATTTTTTCTCAGAGAACATATTTCTAAAGGTGGTATTGAAATTTTCACCAGATGTTGATAACAACCAAATAGATCCATATGAAAAGAAAACAAATCTCATTAGTTTACAAATGAAGTCATGTGTAATAAAATGAAATGACAAAGGAAAAAAGTATTGAACACATGAAGAAAGGGAGGTGTAGAAAGGCAGTGAACGCCCAGACAGCAGCTGAAATCTCCCAGTAGTTCTTCATCAACCCTCTGCCCTTCGTCAGTGTAAATTAATATCAGCTGCTTTAGTCCAACATCTGCATTAGCAGGAGGATGAAGATGAAACCAGGGTGGGCGTTTGAGCAGGACAATGTTTCGAAACACAACCAAGGACCCTTTCAAATGCTTTCAGAGAAAGAAAATCAAGCTGTAGAATGGCCAAGCCAATAACCTGACTTGAATCCAATAGAAAATACAAAATAAAGATAATATTTTATAGATCCGCAGAACTATCAAAATTTAGGAACTCTGTTGAAGTCTGTGAAAACTCACACCTGAGCAATGCATGTGACTTCATTTTCCATATGAGAGGTATTATTTAAGCTGTTAATTGTTGTGTATATGTTTGTTAGACCAAATTTGTAAGTCATTATGGATACATGTTTTATAAACACTTATAAACATGTTTACCCACGGCCACCTCAATTTCGGTCCCCATGGTGACAGAAGTTCCCTTGAGTCTGTGTTCATTCCGGTTTAAGTCCCCACTGAGACACAGCAAGTACTTAAACATACACACACACACAACACAGGGTTTTCTAGTTTTTATGGTGACTTACCATTAATGTAATGATTTTTATACTATTCAGACTGCATGTTTTGTGACCTTCGACCCTAAACACAACCCTCATAGACAACATTCAGTTTTAAAATATAGAAATATTAAATTCTGCCTGATTTATGAACCATTTTCCTCATGGAGAAAACAAAAAAATGGCCAAACAAGATAAAAAAATACTAGTATTACTATACTTGTGGGGACTACATTTGGTCTCCACAATATGATGAATACCACACACTTAAGCACACACACCACAATAATGCACAATCTGAGGAGACAAACAAAAATCCTCCGCAGACATGATCAGGGTTTTGCAGATTAAAGGATTTCAGCATGATCTCATGGCTGTGGGCCTTTTCCTGCTCTTTCCTTTTGCTTTTGAAAGAAAAAAAATAATAATAACCAAATAAAAAAATGGTGCGCTTCTGAATCTAACAGCACAATTATATGTTCTGTATGCCTATCAAGCATTATGTAAGTTAATTAAAACAAAATGTTTCTAAAATGTCATACTCAGATGTTTAACAGGGGGATTTTAGTAACCCTGATTGCTGTAAAACATAAACACAGCCTCAAGCAACATAATGAAAGCTTTTTAAAGCATTTCCAAAAAAACAGAGAAGCTCTTTATAATATTTAACTTACATTATGTAATAATATGCCATGTTTTCTGTTTTATTGATATTTCATAATATTATATCTAGGGGTGTAACGATACACTCAGCTCACGATACGATGTGTATCACGATATAATGTTCACGATTCGATATGTATCACGATATTTGGAATAAAAATTGAAAATTAAACTGAAATGCAAATTTTACCAAGTAAACTGTTTTTTTTATGTATTTCTTTTGCTTTAACTTGTTAAACTGTACCTTCTTCAAGAAAATAAAATAAACAGGCCTGTTTCTGGAGAATAAAACAATTTAAAAACTTCTTAAAAATAGTATTGAAATGACAGAGACAACATTAAGGAACAATTTATGTAAAGGTGCAAAAGAAACAAGCTTTTTATTCAATTGAATTTAACAGTAAGAGCTTAAGGCTTTGCTTGGTCACTTGCGTTTTTTGTGTGTGCAAAAAAAAAAATCCACATTTCCAGGTATTTAATTCATATTTAATTAAATTCATTTAGAGATATCTCTAATTACAATTGTGACTAGTCAAAACTCATTTAGAGATATCTGCAAATATTTTTCAATGGAAGTCAATGGAGGAATATGACTAGTCATAATATATTTGCAGATATCTCCAATCTGATTTCGTATAGTACAATTGTAATTGCAGATATCTCTAATTGTCATTCTGACTAGTCGAATTATAATTATGACTAGTCAAAATATAATTAGAGATATCTCTAAATATATTTATGGATAGTCAGAACAAAGGTTTAAATGCTAAAATGCTCTGTAGTAACAGCTCACGTCATGTGTGATTTTGCGGCGGGAACATTATATGAAGACAGAATTATATTTTAGGGTGAATTGTACCTTATAAATACAGTATGTGACTCTTTCAAAACCATTAGGAGGTATCCCTGTCGCTGTGCAAAGTATGTAAATCACTGTGAAGACTTTAAAACTTAGGATGTTTGACCCAGTATGCGTGTCAAAAAGCGGACAAGTCTAAAGCAATGACTGTACAACCGAAATGTTGCCAGACGTCTGATTTTGAGAGGATGGGCCATCCTCTATTTCAGCTCCACTCATCTTGGTCTGCTAAAATTACTGCTGCTGCAATCTGAACTCATGTGCGACAGCAGGTGGAACGTAGCTCACGTGCAAACAGCTCAACTTATAAAAGAAAACGGACGCCATATCGTAATCATATCGTTGTAACGCCACGATGCATATTGTCACATTTTTACATCGCAATAAATCGTACAACGATAAATTGTTACACCCCTAATTATATCCCATTTTCTGTTAACCATATAAGTGAGTGCTGTTGTTGATATTTGTTTTACTCTATGAAGGTATGATATTACTTCCAAATTCTCTTACATTTTCACTCCACCAATTTTTATTTCATAGCTTTCCTGAACATTGGTGTTGTTTTGGTCATGAACATAAAAACACGACTTTATTTATTTATTTATTTATTTTTACTTGAAGTAATTGTCATTTTATAGTCTAAATTGCAACATTTTAGTTGATATTTTTCCTTTGTCCAAAGAAAGTAATTAATGCTATTAAATGCTTAAATTTGGTTAAATGCCATACAAAATATAAGTTTGTATTTCCACAATAATTGTGTCTGTACTGCAGAGGTGGGTAGTAACGAATTACATTTACTTTGTTACATTTACTTGAGTAAAATTGTTGGGTAACGAGTACTTTTTGAGTATATTTAAATGTGTATTTTTACTCTTACTCAAGTAAATTATTAGAGAAAAATCAGTACTCTTCTGTACATTTGGCGGCATTCCTCCGTTACTGCCAAGTGATAATAAATATGATTCATATGACTTGTTTGCAAATATCAAAAAGCGCCGCATTGGAGAGGTTGTGTTGCGAGAGGTTGCAATAGAGACGTGTCTTCCGCTTTCGGTTAGAGCGCACGCCCGCTAGTTGGAATAATGGCTGAAGTCTAGGAAGACATGAGGGTTTATATTGTGGTCCCGCCATGTTGCCATCTGCGGTTCCGAGAAGGACAGTCTCACTGTCTGTGCAGTGAGTTTATCGGACCAGGTCACCCGCCACCTTAAGTTCAGTCTATGTTTTTAAAATAAAAAAATATTTAAAAATATAACATTTAAACATTATTTTTTAACATACAATTGCTTTAACAGAAAGATATTATCAACGCATTTCTATGGTTTTAATATCTCATTTCTAATAACTGATGATCTTTGCCATAATGGCAGTACATAATATTTGACTAGACATTTTTACTATACTAGATACTAGATATTTCGTCACCTTAGCATTATAAGGTTCTATCTGACATTTTTGTCAAAACTGAGTTATTGACATTCTTAATAAATGACAAGATTTAGATTATGGGATGTTTTTTTTATAAGTTGTTTACATTTTAAGAACTTTATTTAAAAAAAAAAACAAATGTTACACACATACTGTTTGCTTTATGGAATGCAAAAACTTAAAAGCTAAAAATCTCAAAATCATTCTGAACTCAGATAGAACCTTATAATTCCAAGGTGACGATTTTTCAAGTGACATTTGAAGGCTTTACCAGGTTAATTCGACAAGTTATAGGGTAATTGATGGTTTGTGCTGTAGACAATCAAAATAAATATTGCTTAAGGGGGCTAATAATTTTGCCCTTAAAATGGTTATAAAAACATTAAACATGTTTTTATTTTAGCTGATATTAAACAAGTAATATCTCCAGAAAAAAAGGTACTATAAAAAAAATTATATATAAAAAAAAAAAATATATATATATATATATATATATATATATATATATATATATATATATATATATATATATATATATATATATATATATATATATATATATGTGTGTGTGCATGTGTGCCCCTATACGCAGAGTATGCAGGCTGCGTAGGGCCTCAACTCCGGAGGGGGGCACCATCTCGGCTGCTCAAAAAAAAAAAAAAATCTATTTATTTACTAATATCAACATAAACTGCGTGTAAATAAAACATATATTGATAATATGTTGTTAAATAGCGGCATATAATTATAATTGATGCAAGTTGCAGGTCTATGCCCGGGAAAAGATAACAAGCAGTCTGGAGCCGAGAAGAGGAAGAAAGTACAAGATGAATCACGTACATCACTTTCAGGTAACTTCCATGAATCTGGAAAATGTATATTAGTGAGGCTAGCGTTTAAACTTCGCCACAACTGCATTGTGCTTTAGACGGGACATACTCTATGACTTTTCACGTTTGCCCCTCTTCCTCATGTTGCTGCTATTACACAAACTCAATTAGTGTTATTAACTTATGCAATACTTTTCTATTCTGTTTGCACACCAGCTACTGTACATACACATGCACTGCACATTTATTTCACTCTATGCATTATTTATCATTATATAGTTGTCATATAATTAGATATTACATCATTCTTTGCAGACTGCAGTTATCATTGTTTATTGTTTTGTCTATTTCTATACATTTCTTATTGATGCTGTTGTTATTGCTTGTATCACTGCAATGACAGTAAAGTCTCTTAGGTCTTTTTGTGTGCATTACAGTATGAAATAACAAAACTGACAAATATTCTGGGATTTCTGAAAGATCAATAATATAAAATGAGTCAAATTACTGTAAACCACAGGCCTAGAAACCGTTTTTATTCCATGAATTCATTAATGGTTATTTTTATCTGAACGTTTTTTGTTAAAAAAATACACTCGTTAATTCTTGAAAACCACACATGTATTTGATTTATACTGAAAGCAAGAGGCAGCTTTTGTCACCATAGATTATAGTGCAAATTAAATCCACATTTTGATTGTAGTTTTGTAAACATTATGAAGAATGCTTGACTAGCCCATTGTCTTAATGGTATGTCTTGACGTTTTCTTTAAACTACTTATTTTTTCTGTATTGTAGATGGAGGTCAATGCTGAAATTTGTCCCAAAAGAAGATGAGGTGGCATGACCAGCACTGCTCCAGAGACACCAGCAGCTGCACAGGTACAGTCCCCATGAGTCTATGAGCATTCAGGTTTAAGTCCCCACTAGGATATAAGTACAAGCACGCACGCACACAGGCTGGGTCCAGAGTGTGACATGTTTACGGTGAGCCTTTGGTCCGGCGAGCTGCTCTATACTGTCGCCAACATCGCTCTGCAAACTTCAAGTGCTGATTCACTGGGCCTGACCTTCACAGAGACTGGGCCAAAGCCAGAGTCTGAGTCCCATGATTAATGACAGCGGCCCGGTCCAGACAGAACCAAGCGGAGGACGAGCGAGAGACAGAAGAAAAAAAAAAACACAGACTTATAACTCAACTGCTCTCTCCTGGTGAGCTTTCTAAATTACTCAGACACACAGACAGATAGTCAATTCTCAGAGCCGACCCCGGATATCAGAAACACTGCACTGCTTTCATTAGGGTCCTATATCAGCACTGACCCTTAAATCCTGCCTTCATATTTTTACCCATATTTGTTCTTCTCTCAAATGCTGAACTTACACTGCAGGAATGTATTACAGGCAGTTTTGGGTAAGGGTAAAAAATGGGTAACACTTTACTTGAAGGGGTGTTCATAAGACATACAACTTTATAATCACTTAATGTCATTAAAGAGCCCTATTATGGGTTTTTGAAAATGAGCTTCCATGTAGTGTAAACTGTAAAAAATAAATCTGGGTCCCACTTTATATTAAGTGTCCGTACTTACATCAAAAAATAAATACAATGTACTTACTGTGTTTATGATTTATTTGAGAACACATGTGGTGCTTTTGAGTTGGAATAGAGGTTGGGTTATGGACAGGTTTGGTGGCATGGGTAGGTTTAAGGGTGGGTTAAGGTGTAAGGGATGGTCAACAGTGTATTTACAAATGTATTTACAAAAGTTAACTACAGATGTAATTACATGTATTTAATCAAGCATAAGTACACAGTTAATACATGTATTTACACAATAAGTACATTGCAACAAACTATTAATTCCTGTGTAAATACTTATTAGTTAAGGCCACTTAATATAAAGTGGGACCTAAATCCGTAAAATTTACAGTAAAAAAACGGCAGCTGTGGTTGCCAGTACTTTACCGCTAAAAACACCATACAAACCGTAAAAGTAATTTCTAATTTTTATGGTAAACTACCGCATTTTATTAATTTATAGAGGTAAAATAGTTGTATTTTGAATGAGCAACATCTACACATCTTTTGTTACACAGTTAGACACGTTAGCACACCCACATGCAGGCGGTGATGAGGAAGTTACATAATGAGCCAATGCTCATCACAATCAACTTTTCCCACAAGCAGAAAAGAGCATCAGCATATAGAAGGTGCTCAGTGTCATTCACACAGCTACTAAACACCAGTATAGTAACACATATAAAATTAAAGTCATGAAATAAACAGTGTTTATCAACATTACATGTAACATAAATCTCTAAAGTACTGATGGGGAAACAACTAAAAAGATCCATAGTAATGTCAAAAAAAGCATAAACAGTGATGTGCCATGCAGGGAATTCTGGGAAATTCAATTTACTGTTATTCGCCGTATATATTAGGGAAACATACCGCTAACCAGGTTACGGATTTGTACTGTAGCATTTTTTTTTACAGTGTATAACGTAGCTCTAAGGCTACATTCACACTGCCCGCAAATGTGGTACGAATCAAATTTTTTTTCCCCTCATGTGACTCAGGTGATGTCAGTGTGAACAGCCCAAACTACATGAAATCTGATTTTTCAGGTAAGATCTGTGGCACTTTTATATGTTGCCTTAAATAAGACACAGATCCGGGGCCTCATGTTTCAACGCTGCGTACGCCAGGTTTCACATTAATGTAAACCTGGCTTTACTAATGATGAAATGAACGTGGGAATGTGCGTTGGTCTACGCCAACTTTATGCCTGGCGTACGTGCTATTCTTGTGTGTGTTTGTTTTATTTCCATTGGCGAATCGTAGAGGCAGTTGTGTTAAATTGCACACTACAAAAGTGTCTTTGAGCCGTGCGATGACAGCAGTATGAGACGAGTTCATCCTCATGTCTAGCAGGTATATAAGGTTTCCATACCATGCAGTTGTCCAGTCAAACATTGTATGTATGTATATGTATATGTATATGTATATATTTATATATATATATATATATATATATATATATATATATATATATATATATATATATATATATATATATATATATATATATGTATGTATATATGTATATATATTTATATATATATATATATATATATATATATATATATATATATATATATATATTTTTTTTTTTTTTTTTTTTTTTTTTTATTTATTTATTTTCCGATAGTCCACGGAACAAACCATCGTTATACAATAACTTGCCTGATTACCCTAACCTGCCTAGTTAACCTAATTTAACTACTGTAGTTAAGGCTTTAAATGTCACTTTAAGCTGTATAGAAGTGTCTTGAAAAATATCTAGTAAAACATTATTTACTGACATCATGACAAAGATAAAATCAGTTATTAAAAATGAGTTATTAAAACTATGATTAGAAATGTGTTGAAAAAATCTCTTCATTAAACTGAAATTGGGGAAAAAAAATAAATAGGAGGACTAATAACTCGAGGGGGGGGTCGTGGGGGGGGGGTAATAATTCTGACTTCAACTGTATAAGTATATATAAGTATATATAGGTACATATCTATACAAGTACATTTAAATGACCTAAAGATGAAAAGCTATTCAATTACAGTAACTACTTATTTTGAAGCAAAATACAAGCAACACTGTTTACATAAGTACATGCATTAACATCTGAGGAAGAAAGAAAAACATGTTTGGATGCCACAAAGACTATATTACGGTACCTGTTAGTCGTGCCTCAAGGGATTGATCAAATTCCTTGGATTTAGCTCAGGTACTCCAGGCTATTCAATTAACTTCTGTTAGTTCGAATTAAATTCACACGTTTTTTCATAGCTTTTGAGCCCCAGCGGACGCTCTCCCTTCATAATTTATTAAACAAACACCGGAATATTTGTTCTTCCATTGCTAATGAGAAATATGAGCCAGTTTATTCTTTCTCTCCTGGCAAAAGTGTTCAGCGGTTCGTGTTGCTTTTCACACTTTCGTTCGGCCAATCGGAGAGAAAACCAGAAAGTGCAACGCTCCGAAACACAGCCTAGATTGCTGCTTTTCCCCTGATACACTTTTAAAGTCCCAATCTTAAAGGCTCTTGATTTGTTTTTGGAATCTCCTGCAATGTGTTTATGTCCATTCAAGGTCAAACATTTTGGTGCTTTTATAAAATACACAGCAGCATCAGCTCTTTCTCTTACAGTTTTCGAGGATTCAGTCTGATGTCACATGACCCAGTCTAAGGAACTATTAATATCAAGGTATAATATGTAAGATTATGTATAGTGGAAAAGGGTGAAAAAGATGATCAAAACATTCCTTACATCAAGAAAAAAGTAATTTAAAGGCTTCCTTAAAGGAAATCAGAGGAAAAAATGGTTCCTTTGTTGCATTGAGGGTGTAATAAAGGCCTTAGGGCCCTATCATACACCCAGCGCAATGTCTTCATACATGGCTTCATACAAAAATCTCACTTATTTTCATTATAAAAAGTAATTGCGGACTGGATTGTTTTTACCTTTCATCACAGCCTTGGACATGTAAAAGATTAGTAACAGCATTGCCTCTAATGCATTTTTTTCTTTGTGTAGTATAAGATTACTGTTGGTGGCTATTTTTGCCCCAATGCCCCATTGACTTCCATTAAAACCCCATTTCTTTGATTGCAAAACCATGACACAATATAATCATGCATTCTGGTTGTCTGTGCTTGGTAGGAAGAGGTCAAATGGTAACACTTTACAATAAGGTTCATTAGTTGGTGCATTTACTAACATGAACTAATCATGAACAACACATGTACAGCATTTATTAATCATAATTGAACATTTACTAATGCATTATTAACATCCAAGTCCATGCTTGTTAACATTAGTTAATGTACCATGAGTTAACATGAACTAACAATGAACTACTGTATATACATTAACTAACATTAACTAACATGAACAAAAACAGTACTAAATGTATTGTTCATTGTTTGTTCATGTTAGTAAATGCATTAAATAACATTAACTAATGAACCTTATTGTAAAGTGTGACCGGTCAAATTTATCATTTTTACTGCTGATCATCAGTTGGCACCATTAACCCTTTAGATAGACCTGTGCGCAAAAAAAAAAAAAAAAAAAAAAATGTATGTATGTATGTATGTATATATATATACACAAACACACACACACACACATATATATATATATACACACACACACACACACACACACACACACACACACACACACACACACACACACACACACACACACACACACACATATATATATATATATATATATATATATATATATATATATACATACATATATATATACATACATATATATATACATACATACATACATACATACATACATACATACATACATATATATATATATATATATATATATATATATATATATATATATATATATATATTGGATTTTAGATGGTGTTACATGGAGTATAACAGCAAATTACAGTGTTTGTATGTGTGTCTGTGAGTGTCTGAGTGTGTGAGAGTGACCCTTTACGCACTTATCCTGATGCGTCTGAGAAAATCAAGATATGCACAGCTCTCAGAACTATATAGAGTAAAAACAAAGACTGTGTATTCATGCACCCGCTGCCTTTTGATGTTATTCAGAATATTAGTTGGAAACAGAATATTAATCAGATGCCTTTTTACAACAGTTTAATGTAGTGGATGTATTTTATCTCTAACATAACAAAAGGTGGTTCATTTGAACAGTGCACACGGGACATTTCCTTTTTCAGATTTATTTATGGGAAACACTTGTGTTTGTTTTTTGATATTAAAAATAAAAGTTCTCTATTAAGCACTAATGGTTCCTTAAAGAGTCATCACCAGTGCATTGAGGGTTCCATTAGGAACTTTTCATTTCAATTAAACTTTTGGTCAAAAAGTTCTTTATAGGATTTTGCTTGTTTGATTGTCTGTTTAATTATTTATTTATGTATGTATGTATGTTTGTATGTATGTATATATGTATGTAGTTATTCATTCATTTATTCATTTTCTTGTCGGCTTATTCCCTTTATTAATCTGGGGTCGCCACAGCGGAATGAACCGCCAACTTATCCAGCAGGTTAAGTTGGCAGATGCCCTTCCAGCCGCAATATTTATTTATTTATTTATTTGTTTGTGTATTAATTTATTTATTCATGTATGTATGTATGTATGTATGTATGTATGTATGTATGTATGTATTTATTTATTTATTTATTTATTTATCTATCTATTTATTTATTTATTTATTTATTTATTTATTTGTGTATGTGTGTGTGTGTGTGTGTGTGTGTGTGTGTGTGTGTGTGTGTGTGTGGTTTTAAGAACATTCCTCACACACCTAAAAGTATAGGTTTACTTTTGGGATCAATGGTCTATTAGGATCAATGATTATAAAACCCTTGATGGGACAGTTCCACAAAGAACCTTTAACATTAATAGAACTTTTTCATTGCCCAAAATTATAGCTGAAACAGGTTCGTCATAGTTTTAAATTTTTTATCATCACTGAAAGGTTATTTGGAGAACTAACAAATATTATCTAATTTTTTTCTCCAAGGCATTACTGTGAAAACCCTCATTTATGATCATTATTTTATAAGACAAATTATTTTTTGCAAATTTTTGAAACTCTTTTTTTTTATAGTCCGTACAGCCAATGCGAGTCATAATACTGTGTGATCTACTGTAGTCAATAAGAAAAAAACTAAACAAAACTGGATTTGGAGCTCTGCACATCTGCTGCACGCAGCTTTCTGGTTGTCCCTCTAGTGCGGCCCACGACTGCTGGGTTGACACGGATAATAAAGATGAGTTTTCCAATAATTCATCAGGGGGCTTGAATGACAGATGCTACAGGACACTGTGCCAGGAAATATGGGGTGGGAACGACAGCTCAAGGTCCCCCCTTATTTTTTTGGAATAAAAGTCAATAGCCAAGCAGCTTAAAGAGATAGGTTACCCAAAAATGTATTTTTCTTTCTTCTGTCGAACACAAAAGTAGATATTTTAAAGCTGGAAACCCATAACTGTAGACTTCCACGGTATTTGTTGTCAATGGAAGTCAATGGTTACAGCTGTTCCGCTTTCTTCAAAATATCTTGTATGTTCAAAGAAACCATGCGAGGATGAGTAAATTGTGATTAAATGTTCATTTTTCTGTGAGCTAGCTTTCTAGTTTTCTGATTTGATTGTTGCATTTATTTTGTAGGTAAAATTTTACTCAGTTTGAAATGAAACATTGGTCAAATATATATTAAAATAAGGAACTAAGAATAAAAAAAAAGAAAATAGAGTACACATTTTACAACAATAAAATACAATTATCTTAAGTAAAAAATAAAATAAAAAAAAATAAAAAAAAATAAAAAATCATTATAAAATGGTCAAAATGAAACTAATATAAATAAGAGAGCATAAATAAAATAAGATAAAAATAAAATTCATTATAAAATGGTCAAAATGAAACTAATATAAATAAGAGAGCATAAATAAAATAAAATAAAATGTGTGAAACACTAATGAATATACCACAGCGTGTAAAATTTCTCTAGCATATGTAAAAAAATAAATAAAAATAAAATAACAGAAATAAAAACTAAAAATAAAATAAAATAAAAATTATTCATTATAAAAATGGCCAAAAAACAAACACAAAGAATGAGAAAACAAAAGCATAAATAAAATAAAATGTAATTAAATAAAACAAAATTAAAAATAATTAAACAAAAGATAAAATACAATAATAAAAAAAAACTATTATTTTTTTTAATTGGCAAAATTAAACTAAAATAAAGCAAAAAGAGCATAAATAAAATAAAATAAAATATGCAAAACAATAATGAATATACAGTAGTATGTAAAACTACTCTGGCAAATGTAAATAAATAAATAGATAAATAAATAAATAAATGAAATAAGAATTACTTAATATAAAAATGGCCAATATGAAACTAAATAAAAAAAGCATAAATAAACAAAAATTAAATAAAAAATAAATTAAATAAATGTGCTAAACACATTATATATATATATATATATATATATATATATATATATATATATATATATATATATATATATATATATTTTTTTTTTTTTTTTTTTTTTTGTGTTTAAAAAATACTTAAAAAAATATTTATGTATATAA